>NW_020218389.1:0-2665 GCF_003070985.1 Temnothorax curvispinosus | reverse complement strand
TTGTTTTAATTAAATAATTTTATTTTGTACTGTTACTTCTTTAATTTTTTGCAAAATGATTCTTTGTAATATTCTTGATGATTCTTTGTAATATTAAAAATTTGTTAGAAAATTAAGAAGCTATTACCATTTGGGTTGGAACAGGAAGACCTTTGAATAGAAACACAAAGATACTATTTTAATTTTATTTTTTTAAAGTAATTGCACAACAATTATCTTTCAAAGCGATATACATATTCTCTTTGCAATTGGCGCAATTTAATTTAAAGATTTCACATTTTTTTTTTATGTGTATCACTTGAGTTATGATTTGTTGGAAATAAAGATACTACTGCTTAGGTTTTTTCGAGATTTTTTTAGATACAAAGATTATGTCTACCACTTGTTACTTAGGTTTTTTTGAGGTATAATATTACCACTTTCTTTTTTTTTTCGAGGTAACATATACACTACTATACGTGTACTTGGCGCCTTTTTTTACCTTTTTTTTAAGAAAGGTAATTTTGTTAGGTATATTTATACAGGGTGGCCTATTTTAAAAGATGCAGGCAAATATCTCGAAAAATATGAAACATACGGAAAAACGTTTCTAACAAAAGTTGTTTGGCTCGAAGGGGGACATAAGATGGTGCCATTGATGTGACCTTGGATAGTCATTTAAAGGTCACCTGAAGGTCACTTTTACTTTCTTAAATAAAAACCCCCATTTTTCATTGCATGTTCTTGTAGCTTATGTCGAGAGCTTTCCAAAACACTATAATAAAGTATTTTTTTATTAAGTACTTTTCGAGTTATGAGGCTTGAAAGATACAGTACCGCCGGCATTAGCATTACCCAAAGTGTACCACGTGGAGGTTGCACGGTCGGATTTACACCTCTGTTGTGTGTGTGTGTGTGTGTGTGTGTGTGTGTGTGTGTGTGTGTGTGTATGCCAAATACAAAAGTTCATGTAAGGCAGTGCCAGCCAATTAAGGCAAGACGGAGACTGATCCAGCCGATTAAGTCTAAATTATTTAGTCAGAATCAGTTTCTGTATGGCTTATGATCTTAACAAATGTTAAAACATCTGTCGTGCCGTCGTACAGCCCGCGTTATAATCAAGGGAAAAAAAAATCCGACCGTGCAACCTCCACGTGGTACACTTTGGGTAATGCTAATGCCGGCGGTACTGTATTTTTCAAGCCTCATAACTCGAAAAGTACTTAATAAAAAAATACTTTATTATAGTGTTTTGGAAAGCTCTCGACATAAGCTACAAGAATATGCAATGAAAAATGGGAGTTTTCATTTAAGAAAGTAAAAGTGACCTTCATGTGACCTTTAAATAATTGTCCAAGGTCACATCAATGGCACCATCTTATGTCCCCCTTTGAGCCAAACAACTTTTGTTAGAAACGTTTTTCCGTATGTTTCATATTTTTCGAGATATTTGCCTGCATCTTTTAAAACGGGCCACTCTGTACATTTATATTTATATCCACTTAATATAGAGAATTGCAAGAATAACATTAAATATAATAAATACGTATTTAATAAATTTCAAAAATAGGAGAGACAATAGTTTTATATTATAACTATTATTACATTTAATGTTATTATTTTCTCTATATAATACGAATATAAATACACATATATGTATATTTGCAAAAAATAAAAGGTTTTATATACTTATATATATACGTATATATATATTAGGATGGTCCTTAGCAGGGGTGTTTTCAAATTTCTTTGCTCCCAGGGGCTCAAATGCTTCTAAATTGATAAAAAAAAATTCCCTGAAAATTTGAGCTCTTAATATTAACTCTAAGATAGTCCGCATTCCAATCTAAGTTTCTTATAACATGGGAAAAATTTCTTTCGTTATTTAAAATTTTATAACTCAGGAACAAATAGATGTCAAATAATGAGTCATACTGTTGGAGATTCAACGAAAAGAAAATTATTGTCGTCAATTTATGTAAAACCGTTAAATGTATTCGTCGCAAGGAATAAGGGAACGCCGAAAGGCCCCAAAACAGATCGATACGCGCCTGAGCGATTTTGCGAGCGAATGTCATGAAAACTGTCTCCGATGGGACGGATCAGTCAGTCGTCCGGACACATCGAACATACATACACGCCATCGATACACGTACAAACAAGTCGAGAGAATAGGTGTTAGCGCGACAACGGTTTGACCGCGGTTCGCTGGGCCGCTTCGGGTTCTCCCGCGTTGAACGCGTCCCTCAGTGCGAATGCACGATCGGCTCCTTGGATGCAACTCGAAACGCATCGGGAAACTCCGTTATTGAGGAATCGAGCCAGCTCATTGGAAAGGAGCAACCGAAATTCTCGGTGCTCTCGCTTCGCGTCTTCGTATCGCTCCCAGTCCGGACGATTGAACAGAAATCGAAGTTTTGTTGAATATTGTTGAATATAGTGCATTTTACAAACGTTGTGCAGTCTCAAATATATATTTGAACCGACAAGACAGTCTCACTCCGCCTCCTGTGCTCCTTTACTCGAGTTCGTTGGCATCACCGGTTGCCGAATTCAAATCGTGACCTCCGAAAGCAAAACAACGCTTCACGAGATACCTCGCGTTCTCTCTGAGCGAAACCGGCGTTTCGTTCGGATACAGACGTGTACGCGCCCGAACACATACATATTTTTATAGATAATTTAA
>NW_020218388.1:0-7493 GCF_003070985.1 Temnothorax curvispinosus | reverse complement strand
AAATCAGAGTAGCTGCGTTACAGTGTCTTGTGAAAATTATGTCACTATCAAGAGACACGGTAGCGTCTCGCGCCGAGTTCTTTCTATACATGGAACCATATATGTCTCCAGCACTGTTTCCTGTAAGTATCATTTACTGTTACTTTAATTGTCCTGCTAAAATATTAAATATAGCGCATGTCAAAAATTACTAGTGGAATTTTTATTACAGATTACTATAGAAGCGATGAAATCCGACATTGATGAAGTAGCACTTCAAGGGATAAAATTCTGGTTGAATGTGTATGAGCCGGTTTTCATATCACCGGAAGGAGGTCGTCCATCGCGAAAAGTCTATGTTAAGCCCCTTCCTCCTGATGGGGATGATTTCCAATACTTGATACGGGTATTGATGAAAAAATTAAACATAACTCCTCGGCGTCAAGAAGAATTTGAAGATGACGGGAGTCTTTCGAACATTCGTCCTATTAGGAATATCGACCAGGAGGACAAAAAGGCTTTGGAAATTATTTCGTCCTTTCGTATATGTAATAGGCGTCATAACGCCGATAACCAGAGGTGTTACCTGAAGAATGATTCATACTTTTCTTGATTTGTTATTCTGTATTTATATTTGTATAATACAGGGTGACCGAAAAATCGCCTACTCCACTTCGGGAGGTGATTCGAGACCCAAAAACAAGCAAAAAAGTTCATACAAACATAGGTCCGGAAATGAGCCGTTTCCGAGTTATAGCCACTTTTATGTTCAAAAATCGTAAATTTTTATTTTCAATTTTTTTTAATTACAATTACCAAATTCTCTCAAGTTTCTGTCTACATTTCGAAAAGACGCTATTCCCTTTATATATATATATATATATATATATATATATATATATATATATATATATTTATATGTGTATACTTTCGATATATACGACGAAGAGGCAGTTCAAAGGCAAAATACGAGAACAAAGAAATTATGACGATTATATTTTACAAATAAAAAAAAACTGATATGTGATATAGTGGTAAGGCACACGAGAATGCGTTGCGATGCATTAAGAAAGCAAATGTATTCTGTATATCGTTTCATTAAATCTACCAAAATGATGAACCGAGTAGTTTTTCACTTCCTTCCTTCGCGTTCCTCCCTTCCCATTTTCTCTACCTTTTCTCGCTCGTCCATAAAAGTTCCGCGATGCTAGAGTTTTTCGTTCAAGAATAGCTTTTCACATTAACCCATCCTTACCTCTTCGAAATTGCGTATAGTACACCTGGTCATAGCTCTTAACACGTCGTATCGGTTTCTAGAACTTAAATACGTGAACGAACAGTATCGACGTGCAGATGCCGATGCTGTTTTACGTAATGTTTTATTTATGAACGTTTTCATCGGCAACAAACAAATGTGAACAATCGCTAAAGATAATTCTGATCGTCGAGCTAATCGAGAGAGCTGTTTGAAACTTTGACGGATAACGCAATAATGCAATTTTAATTTTCTTCTTACGGATATGTGTGTGTGTGTGTGTGTGTGTGTGTATGTGTGTGTGTGTGTGTGTGTACTATAGTCATGTCCCAGGAAAAATCACTCTAAAACACATACTATCGATCAAGAGTTTTATTTTTAGGATACGTTTTTCTATATGCAAGTAAATAAGACATATTCAAATAAGGGAATGAAAAGACCTCAAAATATTAAAAAATTAAGCTTAAATAAAAATTGTAGTAATAAGTATTTTATCGTACATGTCGGTGACAATTAGAATTTGATATTACTGTGGTATTTTTTTTAAATAAAGATATGCGATTGAGACAATAATATACGAACGAATCATATTCTTCCTTTTCGATTACATTTTAAGTAGCAAGGGACAAAATTATTGCACCCTTGATATTTTTAATCATGTGATATATGATTACCGGTGTTATAAAATTATCACTACGGGATTGGCATGTTTCTTCTTAATGACACAGAGCCAGTTGGGCAAAGTTTCGGTTTCGAGTTTCGTAGCGGAAATGATGGATATAATTAAGATAGTATACATAACTTGTAGTCACATACCTTTCTAAGGAACTGCATTAAATTAAGCAATGGTGCGCCGATCAATTTTCGCTCAATTTACAGATACATCGCAGTCACTCGGCGTTGGAGCACTTTAGTTGAGTAAGACCTCAGTTCAACTTTGTTTAACAGTTTATCGTTAAAAAATACCCACTAATAATGAAACATGCACACAACAACATTAAGTAGGTCGTAGGTCGTTGATGTTACGTTAAAATCTTTTCAAAGGTGTACTTTTTAATGTTGCCGTAACCCTGCAATAAAAAATGCATACAATATTTCAATTTTGCAGTGAGATACAACTTTTGTAACATTTTTTGCAATTTTTTATAAAATTGATTTGAATGTATTGTAGTATGTCAAAATTTTAGCGAGAGACAAAATATCACTTTTAGAGACTATGAATTGGAGAAGAAAAGAAATGGGAGGGGAGATTTATAATAAATACCTGTGTCAATTAAGTAAGAAATAAATGACTTGACAATTTTTCTCCTGCTGGACGTTTCGAAACAGATATATATCAAATATACCATTGCAACGTCGAATCTATTTCCAAGTGTTCCTTATTTAACCTTTTATGAGCGGATTGTTGCAACGTTTCTGTATATACAAAGCAAAAGTTTATAGACAGAGATCCTAGCGAACGTCCGTAAATCAAGCGACGTACTTACAATAAAGAAAAGTCGGTGCACGCGCGAAGCATTTATTTGAAATCTTCCACAACGTCAAAAGACCCACCAACAGGAGTCAATCTTGCGTAATAGACGCGCGACCAATGCGATTGCTCGCAGCAATGCCAACTGCCAGGTGGCGCGCGCGCAGCGGCAAACGCATGCGCGATGTACGCATCGCGCGCGATGAAAAAGTAGTTCGCCTCGCGGAAAAACACGATACGATCGCGGTGGAGGGACGCGACGGTGGTTTCGCGTCCATGGACGATCGTCGTGTCGATTTCGCTTCGCTCGTCGGCGGCTGGCTGTATTTTTCGTGCGTCGGCGTGCCCGCGATTCATCCTTAGCGGGCGCGAGAATATCAAAGGCTGCCGGGTATCCCTGCGCCGCACGTTGTGTGTGAAGAGAACGCGAACTACGCGGAGCACATAGAGAGAAAAAGCGAGGGAGAGAGAGAGCGATAAATCGGCCCGTTGTTCACGGCGGAGCGAGGGAGACGGGAGACGGGACGAGGATCGGGCATCGGGGGCCGCCACTGCCGCCAGCCGCGCGCCGCGCCAGGCACAGGAAGTGGACGGCAAGGTGGGGGGAACGTCGAAGGCAGTTGAGTCGGTGGTGGCTACATGTGGATATCCGCCGGTCGTGACGAGAACTTTCGCATCAGGGAGCAGACGTTTAACATCCCCTCGCGTCGAGTCGCGGGAACTGTGACGTATCACGCCGTAAACGAGAGAGTGAGCGATCCGCCGTTAGCCATGCAGATGGACCCGACGACGTTGCAGCTGATCCAGGTCCTCGAGAGGACCGTCTCGTCGGGTGAGTCTGTCGTCTCTCGTTGGAGTCGCGCCGCCGCCGCCGCCGCCGCCGCCGCCGTCGCGGCGACGTCACAAGGACCGGCGGCTTTCCTCCATCCGAGCGTCCTTTTGTCGAAACGCGAAACGCGACGTTTCGTCGCGACGGCTGCTCCGATGGTCGGGTCGTGGCGGCGGCGGCCGCGGTGATGGCGATCTCGGAGCACGCGAGAGCGAACCGCGTGCGCGTCGCCGTTCTCGGCGAATTTGTCGCAACGTGCTCGGCTCGCGGGCGGTTCGCCGCCCTCGGCTCATCCGGCGGCGGGTCCGTCCGTCGTCGTTTCGCGGACGGGACCGCGAGTCATTTCGCGCACGCTGTTACGCGCGATATCGCGCCCCGTCGTGCTGTTGCTAGGCGCTTTGTTCGCCGCCGGAAAAGTATTGTCCCGTGTGACGGTTGCCTCGTATTCGCACGCATTGGCGCGACACGCATCGCGAGGCGTCTCGCGCTCGTCTAACCTTACGGTTTTTCCGCGATTCCCGGCGCGGTAACGATATTTCTTTAATATTGATTGTGGACGCGCGATTGTAACATGTCCCTGTCGCATTTTCAGACAAGAATGAGCTCGTGGCAGCACAGACTTTCCTGCAGCAGGCGGCCGAAACAAATCTCGTGAGTAAATTTTGCCACCATGGGATTTTGCGACAGTAGTGTGAGGAGCGATATTCGATTGCAATATTCGGTGGTATGTCTGTTTTAGCATGAATTCGTGCAACGACTCAGCGCCGTGCTGGTCACAGTCGGCGCGAGCCCCGTCGCCCGCATGGCAGCGGGTTTACAGCTCAAAAACCAACTTACCTCCAAGGATCCTGACATGAAGTTCCAGTACCAGCAACGCTGGCTCACCATTCCTGTTGAAACGAGGGAATATATCAAGAAAAATGTAAGGAGGGTTATATATTTATCGCATTTTCTTGTATTATTAGCATTTCAATTTGTAAGCCTGTTCTTTTTAGCTGAACTTCTTGCGTGGTGCATCTTTTCTCTTTTTTTTTATGTTGGAGGGAAAAAGAGAAAAAATTAACCGTGCAAAAAACTCAGCTAAAAAGAACGGACCTTACCTGATTTTACGTAGAGACGACATTCCTTTGTTACAAATGGAAGAATAAGAACCACAGTGGTGTAAGTCAAATTTTTTGAAATATTTTCTCGTGTGCATAGATGCAATTTATATATTGTAAAGATTACATCTATGCATACGAGAAAATATTTAAAAAAATTTGACTTACACCACTGTTGTGTTTTTACTTTTCCAAATGTATATTACTCGAAGTGGATACAAAGCAGAAATATTTTTACTTTATCTCTTTTATCTTCACTCATTTTTATCTTAACTTTTATTCTACATTTTATCTTTATGTATCTTACTTTATCTGTTAAAAATATTTTTTAATATAGATTTTTATAACAGTTTAACTCTCAAAAAGTAAAATTTTAAAATGGAAATTTTAAATACTTAATAATAATTGTTATAAAAATTTATCATTGTCGAGAAATGGATTTAAGGACATGCTAAGTATATTCGGTAATTATTCTTTTTCACACATGATAGGGTTCTTCATGCATTTATTTTTATAGATTTTAGGAGCGTTGGGAACGGAAAACAATAGGCCAAGTTCCGCAGCACAATGCGTCGCTTATGTTGCTGTTGCCGAGTTGGCAGTGGGGCAATGGAGCGAATTAATTCCATTGTTAGTCAATAATGTTGTCAACGCGACCAGTACCGAGATGATGAAGGAAGCTACTCTAGAGACTATCGGATATATCTGGCAAGAAATCATTTACGATATTTATAGCACGTCACAACACGTTCGACTAGCGGCTTTAAAAGTCCTGTATAATTCCATGGAATTATTTAAAGGAAACTTTGAGATAGAGGTTAGTGTTTGTAACATTGACGCGAATATATCACTTTCATGTACGATTGCGATATGATTTGTGCAACAAGTAACTAATGTTGTGACATTATATGTTTTAACCCTATGTATAGACGGAACGAAACTTCTTTATGGAAGTTGTGTTTAAAGACACTCAATCTACAAATACTGAAATCAGAGTAGCTGCGTTACAGTGTCTTGTGAAAATTATGTCACTATCAAGAGACACGGTAGCGTCTCGCGCCGAGTTCTTTCTATACATGGAACCATATATGTCTCCAGCACTGTTTCCTGTAAGTATCATTTACTGTTACTTTAATTGTCCTGCTAAAATATTAAATATAGCGCATGTCAAAAATTACTAGTGGAATTTTTATTACAGATTACTATAGAAGCGATGAAATCCGACATTGATGAAGTAGCACTTCAAGGGATAAAATTCTGGTTGAATGTGTATGAGCCGGTTTTCATATCACCGGAAGGAGGTCGTCCATCGCGAAAAGTCTATGTTAAGCCCCTTCCTCCTGATGGGGATGATTTCCAATACTTGATACGGGTATTGATGAAAAAATTAAACATAACTCCTCGGCGTCAAGAAGAATTTGAAGATGACGGGAGTCTTTCGAACATTCGTCCTATTAGGAATATCGACCAGGAGGACAAAAAGGCTTTGGAAATTATTTCGTCCTTTCGTATATGTAATAGGCGTCATAACGCCGATAACCAGAGGTGTTACCTGAAGAATGATTCATACTTTTCTTGATTTGTTATTCTGTATTTATATTTGTATAATACAGGGTGACCGAAAAATCGCCTACTCCACTTCGGGAGGTGATTCGAGACCCAAAAACAAGCAAAAAAGTTCATACAAACATAGGTCCGGAAATGAGCCGTTTCCGAGTTATAGCCACTTTTATGTTCAAAAATCGTAAATTTTTATTTTCAATTTTTTTTAATTACAATTACCAAATTCTCTCAAGTTTCTGTCTACATTTCGAAAAGACGCTATTCCCTTTATATATATATATATATATATATATATATATATATATATATATATATATTTATATGTGTATACTTTCGATATATACGACGAAGAGGCAGTTCAAAGGCAAAATACGAGAACAAAGAAATTATGACGATTATATTTTACAAATAAAAAAAAACTGATATGTGATATAGTGGTAAGGCACACGAGAATGCGTTGCGATGCATTAAGAAAGCAAATGTATTCTGTATATCGTTTCATTAAATCTACCAAAATGATGAACCGAGTAGTTTTTCACTTCCTTCCTTCGCGTTCCTCCCTTCCCATTTTCTCTACCTTTTCTCGCTCGTCCATAAAAGTTCCGCGATGCTAGAGTTTTTCGTTCAAGAATAGCTTTTCACATTAACCCATCCTTACCTCTTCGAAATTGCGTATAGTACACCTGGTCATAGCTCTTAACACGTCGTATCGGTTTCTAGAACTTAAATACGTGAACGAACAGTATCGACGTGCAGATGCCGATGCTGTTTTACGTAATGTTTTATTTATGAACGTTTTCATCGGCAACAAACAAATGTGAACAATCGCTAAAGATAATTCTGATCGTCGAGCTAATCGAGAGAGCTGTTTGAAACTTTGACGGATAACGCAATAATGCAATTTTAATTTTCTTCTTACGGATATGTGTGTGTGTGTGTGTGTGTGTGTGTATGTGTGTGTGTGTGTGTGTGTACTATAGTCATGTCCCAGGAAAAATCACTCTAAAACACATACTATCGATCAAGAGTTTTATTTTTAGGATACGTTTTTCTATATGCAAGTAAATAAGACATATTCAAATAAGGGAATGAAAAGACCTCAAAATATTAAAAAATTAAGCTTAAATAAAAATTGTAGTAATAAGTATTTTATCGTACATGTCGGTGACAATTAGAATTTGATATTACTGTGGTATTTTTTTTAAATAAAGATATGCGATTGAGACAATAATATACGAACGAATCATATTCTTCCTTTTCGATTACATTTTAAGTAGCAAGGGACAAAATTATTGC
>NW_020218387.1:0-2155 GCF_003070985.1 Temnothorax curvispinosus | reverse complement strand
GGTTATTACGAGCGGATAAAGGATATTACGAGTGGACCCTAAATTGAATGACGCCGCGATATGGCCGATATACATTAGCGATCACAGATCACAGTCTCTATTAAGGCCATCGCACACAAAATGCATTGCTTGGGATACGCGTAGCACGAGACCGCCAAACCAATGATCCAGCATAAATTCGTTATATCGATTTACATAAGATATTCATTAACGCCATTGCACACAAAATTGCATAGGCTACACAAGCGTAGCAAGAACGCTGGACCAATGAGCATCTTATTGTTAGTAAATTAATATACCGACTTTATGCTGGATGCTCATTGGTTTAACGGTTTTATGTTACGCTTATGCTAAGCTATGCATTTTGTGTGCGATGGCCTTTCGTCCAGCGGTCTTATGCTATGCTTGTGCAGTCTATGAATTTTGTGTGCAATAGCCCTTAACGTTGTACGTTTAACTTTGTATTTAATTGTGTTTTAATATTTGGCGATATTTATTGGTGATCGTGGGGAACGTAGACACGAATGTGAATGTTCATAAATCGATGATTTAATTGCAGTTAACTAAAATCGCCTCACAAGCAGCAAGTCCGGTATTCATAGTCGGTTCTTATATTTAAGACCGTCTTAAAGTAAAGATGTCATTAACCAATCACAGAGCCGACAGTCTTGAAATAAGATCTGACTTATGAATATCGGCCCAAGTGTAGCGTCCTCGCGACGCGACGGTTGCTCTTGGCGAAAGTCGGAAAGTGGCGAGTGAAGTTGGCTGCGCGATTTTCGAAATTCTCTCCGCCATGTTAGCCTCTACCTGCGGGACGTTATGGGTATCGATCGGATCGTGTAGCTTTGTTCGTAGCTTCTCCGCCATAATTCTTCCGTCGCCGTGTTAACAAAGTACGCGCCGCGTCGCGAGATTAAGGTTGCGTTCGGAAACGTCACCCGAGTGCACGCACGAGTATACTCCCTTCTCTTTCTATCTCAGCGAGTTAGAAGAAGAAGGGAGTATATACCCGTGTGTACCCGGGTGACGTTTCCGAACGCAGCCTAATACCGGGAGCCGAGAGTGTCGATTTAGCCGCAGGGAGAAGTGATCCGCGCAGTTCTTTGGGTCTAACGTACCTACGGCATCCCGAGTTCAGTACATCGCGGACATTAACACGCAGTTACACTTACACACATACATATATACACTATCAGTTTGGAAATAGAGGAAAGATAATAGGAATATAATTCAGGTCAAGCATCGTTGTGTCGCATGGTTCCAGGGTGGGACCAAAGGCACTAAGTTTCTCTCAGCCGAGAGAACAACTTCCAAAAAAAAAAAAAAAAGCCGGGAGTGTCGTGCAAAGTGTCGCGCGATCGTAAATAAAGTGACGATATTTTCACGCATAAACGTCGCGAGTGAGTGCGTCGACGGAGATGTGACAATGGAGAGGAGGAGGAGGTCTGGGAGGCATCGGGCGACGGCGGAGCAACCGTGGGGTGAGTAATTCTTATTTGTTTAATATATTTTGCTGTTTTGTGACGGATTCCGTCATTTTCTCAAACGCCACTTGATTCGTCTATTACGTGATACTCATTACTCGTTCGAGGTTTAACTCCGGCGCAATTGCGCAATTGCGCAATTTCGGAGTTCGATCTCCGGCATATGCGGGAAGAAATTACGTCGTGAACATCGCGTCTTTCCTATTCGCACGGTCGTAATGGGAGCTTTCCAGCAAGCGACACAATATCGTTTTGTCTTTTTGTTACTCATTGCCGAAAAAGAAAGATAGAATGACGTTTGTGTCGACTTGTGTCACTTGCTGGAAAGCTCCCATTACTTAGACGATTTTTCGCGGATTAATTATGTGAACGAGATAATACGGAAATATGCAGCGACTTTACGGTGGCCGCAATTGTTTCTAAGCATTTTAAAATCAAATTTTATCTGTTAAAATAATATTTTAAAAATTTAACGGGCGCGATAATTATTTACTTCACGTATTAATTATATTATCTTGGACCTTGTTTTAATGTAAAAATATTTCTATGTTACAGATCAACGCAGGGTTACAACTTACAACTCCGCTGTTGCGCATCGGCCGGTGAGTTATTTTTTTTTTATTTAAATGTCGAGGCAATGGATTTATAAAAATTATACTACAAACATA
>NW_020218386.1:0-1188 GCF_003070985.1 Temnothorax curvispinosus | reverse complement strand
TGCTTACCGCAAAGTTGCTCCACCGGTGCCTGATACCTCTTCTAGGCCTCCTCCTCCTCTTTCTCTCGGATTGTCAAGCCTCAATCTCCGCACAGGTTGTCAGAACTCTCCTTCTCTTCACTCGCATCATGATGCACAACAACGGAATTATAGTACGTACTTCACTGATCTGTAACACATACAAATATATCCAAATAAAAATAATGTCTAAAATAAGTATTAGAAGAATAATTTTTGCACGCAAATATCTTATTCCTAATTTCAACAAATTTTTAATAAAAAAATAATGTCCTAATAAAGATGTTTTCTCAGATATGAATTCATACACAATTTTGATGAAAAAAAAATTTAATTCTGATATAGTTAATTTAAATTATTATAAATCTTAAATGTTTGGAAATATTTTATATATGTTTGTTAATATTATAAAAATATTGTAAATATTTTACTAAATATATTTTCAAAATATTAAATCCAAAATATTTTATTTATTACACAATACAATATTTTATTTATTAGATTTAGATACATTGGCCTAGTTTACATCGATCTCTTGATACGCGTATCAAATAGTATATTTGAACTGATCAGCCAATAATCAGACTTATTTACTAGTTATTTACTATTTAATACGCGTATCAAGTGATCGATGTAAACTAGGTCATTATGTGCATTGTGCAATATGCTTATTATATGCGACCTCATGCGGTGTACTACTGCGCAAATAATTATTTCCACCAGTAACAAATAATATAAAATAAATTAATTACGAAGTGCTCACCTTACACGATCCGCCGTCACACGTGGTCACCTCTCTGGCCTCCTCCTCCTCCTCCTCCTCTCTCCTTTCTTCATCGCTATTTCTTCGTGGGAGGGGGGGGGGCACTCAGGAAACATTATATTCACTAAAACAAACAAATTGTTGGTTAAAATAAAGCCCAATTATAATGAGCAGAATATAATAATCGTGCGGCTATGTCATACTTCGTGTAGTACTCTGATTGCATTCTCTTTTTATGAATGATGAAATACGCGTTCGAATGAATAAATAATCAATGTACGAGTGTCGAATCTATATTGCGCGGTAGTTAATTATTGCGGCAAATGATAAAAGCAAAACTGATATACATTTCACTTACCAATCAAATGACTCGCGACGCCGCTCGTTCCGGAGCCGATCCGTCCCGT
>NW_020218385.1:0-3106 GCF_003070985.1 Temnothorax curvispinosus | reverse complement strand
CATTCAATACTGCGATCCAATGATACAACTGCTTCTTTTTTAACACTAATAAAGTCTTTCTTAGAATATTTATATAATTATCTCTTGCATGTATGCACTATTTAATTATTTGCTCCGCTTGTATTCTTTGTGTTGCTGTTAGTAATCCGATTTGCCTCGGTCTACCCTATACATTTTTTAGGCAGAAATAGGTAACACTTTCACTAATCTTCACCAAATTCAAAACAACCTCCCTTTAATGATACTTTATATATAAGATTACATGTATGACTTGTACACTTTTTAGGCAAAAATTGGTAACCCTTTCACCGATTATTGCCAAATACAACACTAATCTATCTTTAATAATACTCTATTCATAAAAAAAGTGTGCAAGTAGAAATTTGCACATTGCTTTCTTATAGTTTTTAAGTGTGTAAATAGAAACCTATACATTGCTTTCTCTATGAGGAAGCCAAATTAATGAATATCTACTAATAATTATGCATTAAAAAACAGGCTTTCTCATAGAGGAAGTAATGTACAGGTTTCTACTTGCACACTTAAAAAGAACACACTATAAGAAAGCAATGTGCAAGTTTCTACTTGTTTACTTAAACAAGTTTCTACTTGCACACTTAAAAACTATGAGAAAGCAATGTACAAGTTTCCACTTGCACACTTAAAAACTATGAGAAAGCATATACAAGTTTCCACTTGCACACTTAAAAACTATGAGGAAGCAATGTACAAGTTTCTAATTGCACATTTAAAAACTATGAAGAAGCAATGTGCAAGTTTTTCTTTGTGTTGCTGTTTCCGTTCTTTATGTTCTTTAAAAGATTTTTAACATATACTTCTATTGATTGTAAATTCTTAATTTATTAACTTTTACATACATTCGTTTATATTTCCAACTAATTTTGTTAGTTAAACTTTTCTTTTGCTTTATTCTTATATAATTTTTGTGATTTTCGTAACATTTTTGATTACATATTTTCTTGTTTCTTGGATAACGTTTGTAAAATTCTCGTAATCAATTACATTTACGTAATTTATTTGAAGCATAATATTTCCGTTTATTTTCACGAATATTATTTTTATTTTCTGCATACTTAATACGTTTAAATATTTATAAGTTTTTCGTTTTACTCCACGAACTTTTGCTACATCTAACGAATATCTCATACGTTTTTTAGCACGGTAATTTATAATATTTGTATTATATCTTTTTCGATTTTGAACGCGTTTAGTTGTTACATCTATGTTATAATTTTCTCTCATTTTAGCACGTTTATTTATTATATCTCTACTATAATTTTCTCTCTTTTTAGCCCGTTTGTTACCTATATCCGCGTTATAATTCTCTCTTTTTTTAACCCGTTTGTTAACTATATCCGTGTTATAATTCTCTCTTTTTTTAGCCCGTTTGTTAATTATATTTGTGTTATAATTCTCTCTCTTTTTAGCCTGTTTGTTAACTATATCCGCATTATAATTTTCTCTTTTTTTTAGCCCGTTTGTTAATTACATTCTTACAATAATTTTTTCGTTTTTGAGAGTATTTGTTTATAATATTACGTTGATATATCTCACGTTGTCTTATACATATTTCATCTACTTTCTGAATATATTTTAATCGACTTTGTAATCGTCTATAATAAATGTGATCTATATCGCATGTGTTCACGTATTCGCTTAAATTCGGGATAAGTCTTTTATCATTTTGTAAGTTTCTTAATAATAGGAAATAAATCAACAGCGCTACATGAATCAATGTGCATCCACACATTGATTAAACGAGAAAGAGTAACCCAGCGTTTGCTATGTCACTACTACGCGCGCAGAAAAATATTAAGAGAAGCGCTTTATAAACAACAAAAGCTATACACGAATGTCGCTCATGTATAGCCATTATTATTTACACAAAACTTTTCGCCGCGCGCCAGCAACGTAAACGTTGAGCTGCTTCTTCTTGTGAATCTCACGGACGCATACTCTGATTGATGTATTTTTATTAATTAATTTCTTACTAATTATTGAGAAACTTACAAAACAATAAAGATTTTTTAAATTTAATTTAACCCAATCTACCTGTCTACGAGAAGTGATTCGCTCATTACTACATACTCTGTACATATGTGCATGCGTAAAATACGCGATACTCAAAGGCGTGCCACTATGACGCATGTATTGTATATCATATATACATGATAAGCCTTAATGTACATACAATAAAAGCATGCTTTCTTTACATATATATAACATAACCTCTTAACATAAAATATAAAGTCATTTATAGTATATATTCTAAATGAGATTTATAATTTTGTTACTTTACTTACCAAATAAACTTATATAAATGAGCACTATTATACTATTTTCTACGTTGCAATCGAAAAAAGTTTGCAGTCCACAATAAAGTATAAACGTCGCAAAATCAGCTCGCCGCAAATTTACTCAACAGAGTATAAATCACTCAACAGAGTAATTATTACTCATTGTGTATACATCTAATACTACATACACGCTCATTGAGTCACTAAAGCAATTAAATGTGATTGGTTTTTACTTATGAATCCAACCAATCACCTATTACTTAAAAGATTGGTAATTTGTCAGAGACAATTTCTCGTTACGTGGTTAAAAAAATAATTATGTTAATGTTTTATACATATACAAATATCTCGAAAAATATGAAACATACGGAAAAACGTTTCAAACAAAAGTTTGGCACGAAGGGGAACATAAGATAATGCCATTGGTTTGATCTTGAATAGTCGTTTAAAGCTCACGTAAACGACACTTTTAATTTCTTGAATAAAAACCCTATTTCTCAATGCATATTCTTGTAGCTAATCTTGAGAGCTTTTCAAAACACTATAATAAAGTATTTTTTCATTAAGAATTTTTGAAATTATAAGGCTTGAAAAATACAGTACCGCCGGAATTAGCATTACCCAAAAGTGTACAACGTGGAGGTTGCATGGTCGGATTGCGTGCGTGCGTGCGTGCGTGCGTCACGCAGAGATCAGGGGACCAGGGGCAGTTCGTTACTTGCACGGTATTTAATGACTCCAGTGTGTGTGTGTGTGTGTGTGTGTGTGTGTGTGTGTGTGTGTGTGTG
>NW_020218384.1:0-2492 GCF_003070985.1 Temnothorax curvispinosus | reverse complement strand
GTTACAATTCCTTTCAGAATTGTTCAAGCGTTTTTCCTGAAAATTAAATCGCAAGACTATGTTTTGACCGAGACCGTGAAACAACTCCATTGGGAATCATCGGTTTCTCGCCCAACAGAGAATGCCGTGGCGAAATTAGAATCTGCAATATCGCGATGCAGGTATTGAATATCACAAAACGGTGCTATTTTCCTTAATAATATTTAGTGTTCAATTCGCTACATTAAGTCACGATTTTAGGGCAACCTTGTGCGGGAGTTAAAGGCTAAGGAAGACGGAAGTGTGTGGAAGCCACAATTAAGTGGTGATATTGTTGAAACTGAAACTGCGTTTAGCAGATCTCACTGGAACGGCGCCAGTTGCCATCGACAAGAAATCCAAGAAGAAAAAGTAACTACATTTCTTTCGTAACAGAATGGTGAGTTTTTTCATCTATTATTCATGTAGTTATTTAACTAATAAGAGTATTCGATTAACAATAAGAAATACACATGCGTTTTATTTTGTATGTTTATTTTACCCCGATCGCGCATTGTGTATCGGGACTTAAAAGGAGGAATCGTGAAAAGACATTTGACTTTATTTAAATGCGTTCATTCGCACTACGTATACCTATATGTAATTATTATCTGGTAAATAATTTACATAATATAATTGAGAATCCCGTTATCAGAAATTTTACCTATATTGATATTCTTTACTGATATCGTTTCCTCATTAGCACCTGTTGAAAGAAACCACTTGCTTCTAGAAGCAAAACTAGGTGGTGCTTTATCTTTTAGCGATACCTTATTTTCCTTAATTCTTAATTTTAATACCTTTTTCTACGTCTGTTTTAATACCTTGTTTAATCCATGGTTTAATGGTTCGCTTAATGTCTGGTTTAATGCTTGGTTTAATGCTTGTTATAATACCTCGTGTAACACCCGACGCTCGTTTTGAATGTATCGTGTAGAAAACAAAGTGTTCGATACCAAATACGATGAGCGAAATTATCATGCCAAAGAGCAGAAGATACAAAATCGGAGCCGCTTCGTAGATTGTCACACTAGAGACAAAGACCTCGTCGCTTGGACAATAAGGCCTCCTGGCCGACCGGCGACGTATCTCTCGTCGCCGAAGTCCCGATGTGGATATTTTCAGTAATCTGTATTAATTGATATTGACCTAATTTAGTATTTTAAAAACTGAAAGTTGCAGCATTCAACATGTAATAATGATGTACTCACGCAATTTTAGAGATTTCGTGAAAGTGACTTTTAAGATTGGACCACAGGCCCAACTCGGTGGGTTGCAATAGATGAACTTCCGTTAGCTGACATATCATCTGCTTGTCGAACTCACGTTCGATAGCTGGATAGATAGAGTCCGGATCCCCGTGATAAGCGAAGTCCCCCTTCTTTATTCTCTCCACGCCATCCGCGACGGGAATAAATCTCTTCGATTCCGGTAGATCGTCCCAATAGGGCTTAAAATATTGCACATCCGGTCTTTGGTTCTGGCAAAAATAGAAGCTTATCAGAGCGATTGAGCTCAAAAATATTGAATTACTATTTTGGAACGCGCTTTTACCCGTAGCAGAAAATTGAAAAAGACAATTTTCTCGGCCGCGATCTGCATCTTACTATGCACCAGCGAAAACAGCGAGTCATTCATCTTTTGAATGGGCTCGTTCAATCTAGCCGACACGATCGCCGCCCCGTAGTAATTATATACCAACAGGCCGAAGACCGTGATCTGAATGAGGGCGATTCGACTCGCCGATTGATTAGAGAGAGAAGGGAAACCTGATCGATATTATAACAGAAGAACGCATTATATTTTCGCTGTCGTATTGTCATGATCGTAAGTACCTTGCTGGCATAATGCGGCAACGGCGATTAACGCCGAGATGCTACAACTGCAATCTTCGGCACGTTCCAGCTTCAGTATACAGGACAGAATAAGAATTGTGACCACCACTATTACGATAATCATGTACCACGTGTTCGCTGCGAACGGCTTTAGCATTATCCACGGTTTTATCTTCGTCGCCGGTATGGTACGAAACATGAAACAGGTACTGAATGAAAAATTACTCGCGTATCAAACAAGAGCGCCGAATATCTTATCTGCGTTTGTTATATGTTATTTATACATGTACACATTTTCTTTATCGGGTATTGCTTACCGCGTGGGCCATTGTTGAAGAATGACACGCGCATATCCGTATCTCTCGATCGTCAGGATGTTCGGATAGTATGCTAAATCGGCACCGTCCCTCTTCAAGAGGCTCATCAGAGGACCGTTACTGTCGTTCTTCTCCCAGTGGTTGAGCTCGATGAGGTCCATGCTACATGCAAACACGTTCGTTGAGCAGTCAGGACATAGGTATATGCGGAGATATATAAATGTGTCACAGTCAATTACGTGAAGTTAAACATGTCGGCGACGTTCGTGAAAAGAATGTATCCAAATTTTGACCAATTGTCCGTGTCTTTGAGCCCGTCGCC
>NW_020218383.1:0-2575 GCF_003070985.1 Temnothorax curvispinosus | reverse complement strand
GAATTGAATAACTGTAAATTGAAGATATTCGAATATGTAGAGAGCAGAATGGCATTTATCGCGCCGAACCTATCAATAATTGTCGGTGCGTCAACAGCTGCCAAGATTATGGGTGTCGCGGGTGGTCTGACGAAACTCTCTAAGATGCCAGCTTGCAATCTGCTGGTCCTCGGATCTCAGAAAACCACGCTCTCTGGATTTTCGCAAGTTACCACCTTGCCGCATACAGGATTTATCTATTATTCCGAAATTGTACAAGAAACTCCTCCTGTAAGTTTGTTCTTCTTGCATGCTTTGTACAATAAAAATTATAAGAAGTAGTGAAATATTACAACAATGACTCTAACGTATGTAACGTTACAGGATCTACGGAGGAAAGCGGCAAGGCTGGTGTCATCAAAGAGCATGCTGGCAGCTAGAGTAGACGCCTGCCACGAGAGCACGGACGGTCACATTGGCCAAATGCTGCGCGAAGAGATCGAGAAGAAGTTGGATAAGCTGCAAGAGCCGCCACCCGTGAAGTTTGTGAAACCGCTGCCAAAACCAATCGATCCTGGTCGAAAGAAGCGCGGTGGTAAACGCGTGCGCAAGATGAAGGAACGCTACGCGATCACGGAGTTCAGAAAGCACGCAAATAGGATGAACTTCGCAGACGTAAGTAATAAATGAATGTTCTGGAATTTATAATGTTCTGAGGATAATTAGAGAATATATTATTATGGTGCGATTGCAGATTGAGAGTGATGCCTATCAAGAAGATCTTGGCTACTCGCGAGGGACTATTGGTAAGGCTGGCACAGGTAGAATTAGGTTGCCACAAATTGACGAGAAGACGAAAGTCAGGATATCCAAGGCACTGCAGAAGAATCTGCAGAAGCAACAGCAATGGGGAGGCAGCACCACTGTCAAAAAACAAGTCTCCGGTACTGCTTCCAGCGTGGCTTTCACTCCTTTACAAGTATGTTTACACTTTTTATGCTTTTGACGCTTTACAACTGGTAAATTTAATTGCGTAAAAAATAATTTTTTATTTTGTCTGTATTTGCAGGGTCTTGAAATCGTCAATCCACAGGCTGCGGAGAAGAAGGTCAACGAGGCAAATGCGAAATACTTTTCCAATACAGCTGGTTTTCTAAAGGTCAAGAAAACGTAAATGTATGTTGCATTAAAGATCGATATCCTTGAAAAATCAGTTTACCTCTTGTTCTCGTTGAACGCAATACCTACTATTTATCCACTGATTGCGGATAATATAAAAAAGAGGGAGAGTCAAGAGTGGATCTACGTCACAATTATTGCACAGTAAACATTTCCAATGCAATATTCTGCAGAAGTATATTGTTGCATAGTGGATCATTTTCTCAACGATCACACAATAAACATTTAAAACGTACATTAATAAAGAGGACAAAAATTAAGTTCAGAGTAAATCATTAATTTCTTATTAATGTAATTATAGTAATGTAATTTGCATTGACTAATTTCAGAAAGTTGTTGAAATAGAATCTATTTTTTTTCTGCGCTGTTCGTTCTGTCACAGTCCCATCATTCGCTGACATTAGTCTTCGTCTGGGAGATTCGTAGGCATTTGCTCCGTCTATTCCTACTTATGTCCAAGCACCCGCGGTCGCGCGAAATATAGCAAAACCTTCGCCGGCGAAAGTGCTCGATTTCACATTGATATTATTCAATGATAATTGAGGACTAATTATAAGTGGGGAACGTTCCAACTTGTATGTGTATCACTATTTTTGTCGCATGAATGGCAAATTCCATTATATCGCTTATACATCAGAAGGAGGAAATGGAGACCTAGATATAGAGGTAGATACATAAATAAATAGATAGAGAGAGAGAGAGAGAGAGAGAGATGTGTTGAAATTTTATTAGTATTTTTTAGAGCTTGCAATTAATTATTGTGCAATTATTAATTATATCTATATGAATAAATTACATAAATATTGAATTTAGGATTTATGCTTCAATTTATTCGTACGATATACAAAAGTACATATAAGATAACATAAAATTTATTTCATTTTTCTACGATAACAAGCATAGAAAATGTAATAATCAACTATGTGACATTTTCAACACTATTGAATAGAGAGTAAATATTGCTGAGAGACCACACCTCGCATACATGTTCTCTGATATTCGAGCTTGAACACTATTTCATTTTAATGACACGCGTCATTTACGCAATACATTTTATATATGTAAATCGGTTTATATCGGGAAACGAAAAATTTGCATCGCGTGCTACGCCAGGTTTCCGCATTTTCCAGCTGGTTCGCGAATCGAGATCGAATTCTGTTGCATAAATAGTTGCCATACACCGACTAATTGTTACGTGATTATTACTGATGTAAGCTCAAAAATCTTTTTTCTATGTTTATTTAAAACCGCACGTGAATTAATATGATGCATTATACGTGCATTATATCGTTCTATTTATGTTTCTATAACGATAATTTCTCTACATGCACTTTCATATTCTTTCTCGTAATCTTTTTGCCATGAATAGTGCAACATCATGCAATAATTATAACTAATAGTTTCTGTTCTAACGGAA
>NW_020218382.1:0-4280 GCF_003070985.1 Temnothorax curvispinosus | reverse complement strand
ACTGGAAACTTGTGCGCCTCGCGGGCTTATATACCGGTAGCAGGCGTATTCTTTTCATTCCTTTTGTGAGTTTTTCCGGCTTATGAATGCGGGCGTCAATTTCCCCGAAACGGTCCGGACGCGGTTCTCGTGACTTTATGTTTGTAAACACGCGGCGCTTTCGCCTTCACTATCGTAATCCCGATTCTGACAGGGGCTCTCCGTGCCCAAGGCGAGAGGTTCCGGTGCGTTCTTTAAATCTTGGACGTGCACGTGTCGGTGCCATCGTCCCCGGGGGTCGCGTAAGTCGACTATAACGGGCGAGATGATTTTTCTGACCTCGAGGGGTCCGGTGTAGCGGGGGGCCAACTTGGCGTTAAATCCCGTAGCTTTCTTTGAGAGTGGATACTCCCTCTTTCAAACGAGGTCCCCGACGCGGGGTCTCCAGTCTCGCCGCCGCAGGTTGTAGTGGGCCTCCTGTCGTTGAAACGCTCGGGCCATGTTGACCCGCACTACCTCGTAGGCTTCCTCTAGCCGGCGCCGGGTCTGGTGCGGGGCCGGGTTTGCCGCATGGCGACGGTCCTCCGGGTGTGGGAGGGCGAGCTCCCGACCGTGATTGAGGTACGCCGGCGTGTACCCGGTGGCTTCGTGTCGGGCGGCGTTGTAGGCGAATTGCAGCGGGGCTAGATGCTCATCCCAACGCCGGTGGTTTTTGCCGACATATTGGGAGACCATGGTCTTCAGCGTCCGATTGGTACGCTCGACCGGGTTGCAGTGAGGTGCCCTTACCGGGGTGGTTCGATGCTCGATCCGGAAGGCCCGCAGGACTCCCTCGAGTTGTTCCGACTTCAGCTGGGTCCCGTTATCGGAGATGATCTGGTCGGGGCACCCGTGCTGGTAGATGATCCGGTCGAGGATTGCCTTGGTAACGGCCGGTGCGGTAGCTCTACGAAGGGGCTTAAGCTCGACCCACTTTGTAAACCGGTCCTGCATGACCAGTAGCCAGGCGTGTCCCTGGGTGGATCGCGGCAACGGGCCGATCAAGTCCAGGGTCACCTGTTGCCAGGGCCGGTTGACAGGTGCCGTGTGAAGGTTTCCGGCTGGTTTGGTCGTCGGTGCCTTGTGCGCCAGGCAAGTCGGGCACTGTCGGACGTAGCGGGTGATGTCTTGGAACATCCCTGGCCAATAGAATAGACGGGCCATGCGGGCGATGGTCTTGGCGACCCCGAAGTGTCCCGCCGTGGGATCCTCATGGTGTCTCCGCATGATCGTTGCCCGTTCCTCCTTCGGGATGCAGCGCTTCCATTGGTCCGCCGGGTCAACCTCCCGAAAATCTACCTCGTGCAAGATGTGGCGAAACAGCCGTCCGTCCTGGATGCGGTAATCCGGGAATTCGGTGGGGCGTTGCCTTGCTCCGGTCAGGATTCGCTGGTACCATTGGCACTTCGGGGTGGCCTGAGCTTCGCATACCTCCGGTTGCCGTGAGAGTGCGTCGGCGACCTTGTTGAGGCTGCCCTTTCGGTAGCGTACGTCGAAATCGTACTGCTGCAGTTCAAATAGCCACCGGCCCAACCGGCCGGTGGGTTCCTCCAGGCGTTGCAGCCACCGGAGGGACTGATGGTCGGTCACCACGGTGAAGGAGTACCCCTCTAGGTATCCCCGCATCTTCTGGATGCCCCATACGATCGCGAGGCATTCTAGCTCGGTGGCGCTATAGTTCTTTTCCGCGCCGTTGAGCGTTCGGCTGGCATACGCCACTACTCGCTCTCCGTCCTCCTGGTGCTGGGTTAGCACGGCTCCCAGCCCGTATGCGCTGGCGTCCGTCTGGAGCACGAACCGGCGATCAAAGTCCGGGCAGGCCAGTACGGGGGCGGAGGTCAGTGCCTCCTTCAGTCGCTCGAAGGCGCTCTCTTCGTCTGGCCCCCAGGTCCACTTTACTCCCTTCCTTGTCAGGCGGGTGAGCGGGGCGGCTACCGTCGAGAAATTTGCGACGAATCGCCGGTACCAGGAGGCCATGCCCAAGAATTGTCGTACCTTGCGTATGGTGGTCGGCGCTGGCCATCGTGCCACGGCGCTCACCTTATCCGGGTCGGTGCGGAGGCCATAGCGGTCCACGATGTGGCCCAAGTAGCGGAGTTGATCCCGGCAAAAATGGCATTTTTCCGGATTCAGGCGGAGTCTCGCTTCGCGGAGGCGGCGGAACACTTCGCTCAGTAGCCGGAGGTGTTCGTCAAAGGTGCGGCTGACCACGATAATGTCGTCCAAGTAGACGAGGACATGTGGTGCTAGGTCCGGCCCCAATATTTCGTCAAGTAGTCTTTGGAAGGTAGCTGGTGCGGAGTGTAGGCCGAAGGGCATTACCCGGAATTGCATGAGGCCTTTTCCTGGGACCGTAAAGGCGGTGACTGGCCGACTATCGGGCGTTAACGGTATCTGCCAGTACCCATTCTTCAGGTCCAGCGTCGATAGGTATCGGGCTCCCCGCAGCTTATCCAAAGTGGCCTGTACTTGCGGCAGGGGGTATGCGTCCTTTTCCGTGACTTCGTTTACTTGTCGGAAGTCGATACAGAACCGATACGACCCGTCTTTCTTCCGGACCAACACGATAGGCGAGCTCCATGCCCCGTGGGAAGGCTCGATCACGCCCTCGCGTTCCATCTTTTCCACCTCTCGGTCGATAACTGCTTGCATGGCCGGATTCCTGGGTCGGTATCGCTGTTTAATGGGCCGGTCGGTCTTAACCCGGATGCGGTGCGAGATCCGGTCGGTCGGGCCGCGGATATCCTCGAATAGGGCGAGTTCCGTGAGCAGAAATTCCTGAAGGCGGCGCTCCTCGTCGGGGGTCCGGGAGGCCAATCCCTGGGCTACGGCTCCGCATGCGGAGGTTCGGGTGGCGCTGCGTGGCGCGGCGGCCCGTAGTACGATCCCCGTCCGGGCCCACAGGTCGACGCCGATGAGTACGGCGCCCTATAGCGATGGCATGATTAGGAAGTCGTGCCTGAGCACCTTCCGGCCAATCTTCACCGGGAGCGTCATGGTCCCGGGTATCGTGGTGGAACCTCCGTCCGCCAGGTGGACGGAGTTCGTCCCCTGTCGGATCGGGAATCCGAGGCTCTCGGCGTAGCGGGCGGTATCCGTGTTGATGAAGGACACCTCGGAGCCGGTGTCAATCAACGCTCGCATAGCGCGGTGTCGTATGCGAACGGAGATATGCGGCCGCGGGTGGTAGGTTACTCGGACGGCGGTGGGGTCCGGGAGGCGGCGGCTTCGCCTCCGGCCCGTGCGGCGTTTCCCGGTGTCGGGTGACAGTCGCGGGTAAGGACACCGTCCTTGCCGCATCGTGAGCAGAACTTCTTGGCCGGCCGTTTACAGTCTAGCCGAGTGTGTCCGCGTTGTTTACATCGCCAGCAGCATTCCTCCCGGTTGTATGTGGTACTGGCGACGGCCGGGGTCGCGGCCGAAGCTTTTCGCTCGGCGTTCCGTTCGCGGTTTTGCTCTTCAATAGCTTCATATTCCGCGGCGCGTGTGTGCAGATCTCCCAGGCTGGTAATGTCATCCAGGCGGATGTAGTATTTATACCCGGGGCTCATATTATCGTACAGCCGTTCGAGTTGGTCGTCCGCTGAATATCCTCCGGCTCGTCGCATGCTCGTAAGGAGCGCTGTTGCGTACTTGTGAAAGGGCTCTTCCGGTTTTTGAAACCGTCCCTGGATCTCTCGCGACAACTGTGCGCGGTACCGCCGGGGCAAGAACTGATTACGGAAGTCTCTTTGAAAATCGTCCCAGGAGTCCCACACCGCTCGGCTGTTCCGGTACCAGAGGAGTGTGTCTCCTCGTAGTAGCTCCGGCAACCCTAACAGGAGCTGGTCTCCGGAGTATCCGTATCCCTGGCGTAATTCCTCCACTCGTTCTAGGAACGCGAGTGGGTCTTTTCCGTCGAAGTGACATCCCCACTTCCGGATTTGATCCATGACCTTGGCCGGGTCGGGCGTAGTGGAGTCTATGCTCCGGTGCTCGTCGTCCATCGCACTTTTTCGGTCGTCTTCCCTTGCGGGGTATTCGTACGCCGGGTTAGCGATCACGAAATCGCGGAGTCTGGCTTGGAGGGTGTCGAGTGTGCCGCTAGGGTCGATCCCTAGTTTCTCTAACTCGGCCGTTACCTCGGCCTTCGATAGCCGATTGATCCAACTCGTCATGGGCTAGGTGGAGAGAACGAACCAGTGTCTCACGGATCAGGTCCCTGTTCGGGCGCCATGTAACGTTCGCGTTTTCTCGCTCGGAATTCGCTCGCCAGGCCAGGG
>NW_020218381.1:0-3185 GCF_003070985.1 Temnothorax curvispinosus | reverse complement strand
ACGGACAGATAGGCAGGCATAGAATAAAACAGAGGAGAGGGGTAGAGCGTATAGACGGGGACGTCACGAAGTCGCGCTGTCGCGGCGACACGCGTGGGGGCATAGGCAAGTTCGAACATAGAGGGGAAACTCATAGAGGAATAGGAGAGCAGGGTAGATAGGTATAGCAGAAGGAAATGGCGGAGGATGAAGGAAAAGTAGCAAGATTGATAGAGTTAATTGGGGAAGATCAGGAGAAGGGAAGAGGGGAGAGAAGAGGAAGTACAGGTAGTATAGATTCAAAGAGAAAGAGAGAGGAAACTGAAAGCAGGGAATCCGAAAAATGGGCTTTTAACAGGAGTAAGAAAGTGCAGAGATCACCGAAGAAAATAGATGATAAGGAAATTACAGGAGATGAAAGAAGCTGGATAGAGGAGATAAAAAAGGAAATAAAATCCGAGATGAGAGAAGGCATAAAGGAGATGCTGGAGGTAATGAGGGAACAAAAGAGAGAGATAAGGCAAGAGATGGAAGACTTAAAAAGAATCATGGAAGAGAGAGAGGAAAAATGGATGAAAGAGAGAGAGAAGATGGAGAGGAGAATAATCGAAATGGAGAAGACGATAACGGAAATGAAAGAGAAGGGAATAAGAAAAACAGAAGACGCAGGAGAGAAGGGATTGGAGAGAAGACTAAAAGAAATAGATAAGAAATTAGAGATGAGAGAGAGAGAAGAAAGAAGAAGAAACATAGTTATAAGAGGAACGAAAGGAAAGAGGAACGATATAGAAAGGGAGGTGAAAGAAATTTTAATGGGGATTGGAATAGAAACGGAAGTGAGTTGCAAAAAGGTCATAGAGGACAACAGAGAGGGAGGTATAAAGATGGCAATAATAAGCCTGCAGGGACTGGAACAAAAAAGAAAGGTCATGATGGAGAGAAGAAGACTAAAAGAGAAAGGGATAGGAATAGATGATGATCTGACATGGAAGGAGAGAAAGATGAGATGGAATATAGAAGACATTGCAAGGCAGGAGAGAGGAAATGGCAAGAGAGTAAAGGTAGGATATGGAAAGATGCAAGTAGATGGAAAATGGTGGAAATGGGAAGAGGATGAAGAGATATTAAGAGATAACGAAGGAAATGTGTGGAAGGAAAAAGGGGAAAACTAAGAGAGGAGGAAGATGGAGGTAATATGGAAGAGGAAGATGAGAGGGACAAAGAAGGGGAAAAGGAGAATGAGGAAGAGAACTTAGGAGGAGGAGATGGAGAGGAGGATACCGAAAATGGAGAGAGAGAGAAAAGGAAAATCAGGAGGGAGGAGGAAATGTGGAAGGTGGCGTTCTGGAATGTGGCGGGCATAGCAAACAAGGATAAGGAATTCTGGGAAGCGATAAAAGAATGGGATATAGTGATAATGATGGAGACATGGTTAGATGAGAGGGGGTGGGAAAAGATGAAAGAAAAGATCCCAAGAGAATACAAATGGAGAGTACAGATAGCGACCAGGAGGAACAAGAAAGGAAGAGCGAGTGGGGGTATGCTGTTAGGAATACGGAAGAGAATAGAAGAGATAAAGGAAGAAAGAAAGCTGGAGGAAGATGAAGGTAAGATCGAATGTAAGATAAGGATAGGAGAAGAAATATGGAGAATAATAGGGCTTTATGTAAATAATGATATAGACAGGAAACTGGAAGGCCTGAAGGATAAGACGGAGGAGGGAGAAAAGGGAGTAAGGACTATAATAGGTGGGGATTTCAATGCGAGAACGGGGGAGGAAGGAGGTTGGGAAGAGGAGGACGAGGAAAGAGTGGAAGGTGGAGGGAGAAGATCAAAAGACAAGAAAATAAATGGGGACGGAAGAAAGCTATTGGAATTCATAGAGGAAAGAGGTTGGATGATACTAAATGGAGGCGTGAAAGGGGATGAGGAGGGTGAATTTACGTACACAGGAGGGAGAGGCGAGACAGTTATAGACTACGTGATAGGGGAGGAGGAGGTTAGAGAAAGGGTAGAAAGATTGGAGGTAGGAGAAAGAGTGGATTCAGATCATCACCCAGTAACAATATGGATGAGGGGTAAACTTGAGAAAGATCAGAGAAAAAGAGTAGAGGAAAGAGCTAGAAGAAGAGGAATATGGAGCGAAGGGGGAAGAACGCAATTTAAAGAGAGATTAGGAACGATAAAGGGAGAAGAAAGAGAAATACAAGAGGAGATAGAAGTAGGAAGCGCAAGGATAAGAAAAGTAATAGAAGAGAACGAAAATGAGGGAGGGAGAAGGGATAAGAATGGAAGAGGATGGTGGGACGAAGAATGTAAGGAGAAGAAAAGAGAGGTGAGGAAGGAGCTGAGAAAATGGAGGAAAGGAAGAGGAGAAGTGGAAAGATACAGAGAGGAGAGAAAGGAGTACAGAGAAATGTGTAAAAGAAAGAAAAAAGAGGAGAAGGAAAGGATGATAAGAGAAATAGGGGAAGCGAAAACGGAAGGAAAGGTATGGGAATTGATAGGCAGAGTAAGAAAAAGAAGGAAGAGGATAAATGAAGAGATAAAGATGGAAGAATGGAAGGAGTACTTCATGGAACTAATGGGTGGGATGGAGAATAGGGTAGTGAAGGGAGAAGGGGGAGGGAACAGACAAAAAGAAGAGGAGATAGAGTTGGAGGAGGTAAAAAATGTAATAAAGAAGTTAAAAACAGGAAAGGCAATAGGAAATGACGGGATACCGAACGAGGCGTGGAAATTTGGAGGAGAAGAAATGGAGAAATGGATATGGGAAATCTGTAAAAAAGTTTGGAGAGGGGAAGGCTGGCCGGAACAATGGAAGGAAGGAGAAATAGTCCCAATAATTAAAAAAGGAGAAGGAAGAGGGGTGAAGGATTATAGAGGAATAACAATAATGTCATCAATGTACAAGATATACACAGCGATACTTGCAGAAAGGTTAAGGAAGGAGGTCGAGACAAAGAACTTGATTCCAGAGAATCAGGCAGGATTCAGAAAAGGGATGGGGACAATGGACCAGATATTCGCGCTGAATTATCTGGTAAATAGACAATTGGGTAAGGAGAAAGGAAAGATGACAGTATTTTTCATAGATTTGAAGGCGGCCTTCGACTCAGTGGATAAGGAAGTACTAATCAGGGCGATGACTGAGAGGGAAGTGAGGCAGGGTTTAATAGACAGGGTTAAAGAGGTACTGAGAGAAA
>NW_020218380.1:0-11989 GCF_003070985.1 Temnothorax curvispinosus | reverse complement strand
ATTCCGACACAAAAATATTATACCACTGAATGCCAGGTTAGGGATTGAAAAATTTCGTGATGAATTCCATTAAATACCATTGATTCCGTTAACGAAATGATTACCACTGAATGCCAGGTTAGGGATTGGAAGGTTTTGTGATGATTCCATTGAATACCATTGATTCCGTTAACGAAATAAATACCATTGAATGCCAAACTAGGAATTAAAAATTTTCGTATTGAATTCCATTAAATTCCGTCTATTCTGACAATAAAATGAATACCATTGAATGCCAGGATAGGGATTGAATTGAAAAGTGTCCGTGTTGAACTCTCTGGCGGTACGCGCCACCAATAGTACACGCCCGCGCAGTATCTGCATTACCGGCAGTTCGCGTCGACGCCGCTAGGCGTCGCATCGCCGGGGCATCTTCTCGAGTTCAAAGTTTCGTCTCGACCGCTAGGTAAAGGGACCCCCTACGGTGCCTGACAGATCTTACAAATCTCATTTTCGGGCTAATTGCCCGTCGGCAGTAGTGCGTGTAATGCCCTTAGGCATACACAAAAGCTCACTGACAAACAATGGCGTTTGGTCGCCCAACGGAGGCGCGAGACGTTTCCTAAACCATCTAATGCCATGCAATTTCATAACCTTTACGAATTCCATAGGATTGGATGGAATTGAAAATTTCTTTTTTGGATTCCATGGGATTGGACCATTTCATTTCGAATCCCATCTAATTTCATCTAGGTTAGGTTAGGTGAAAGGGTGTGGTCATCTAGTGACCATTCACTCGGAGACCTGAGGTCCATTGTGATACCCTATTTTTAACCCTTGACCCGTCTTTACCACCTCGCGTTGAAACACTTCCAGTTCCGTGCGAAGCTCATTATTTTGTCAATGCCCATCTCCGCTGCGTCTTCCAGTCCATCCAGAAATTCTTGTCCCATTGTCTGGCGGCGTCGGTTTTCTAGGGCTGGACACCAGCACATCAGATGCTCAATTGTTTCTTCTTCCTCGTTGCATTCTCTGCAGCTGCTGTCATCTGTGATTTTCCATTTCTGGAGGTTCACTCCGACCGCACAGTTTCCTGTGACGACTCCTGCTGCTATGCGAACCAGGTTCTTCTTGTGTTTCAATAGTTGCCTAGTCCTATTGTTATCTATCTTAGGCCAGAGATTTCGGGCTATCCCGCAATCATTCCAGTTTTGCCAAATCTCTCTGTGTTTCTCCAGTATAATTTCCTCTATGGCATCTTTTAGTGAACTGATCGGTGGTAGTGGGGAGTCCATTACCTCCGCGCCGTTCCCTCCCGCCCCCAGCTTTGCCAGTCTGTCCGCACCTATGTTCCCTACCACATTTTTGTGACCGGGAACCCAGCGCAGACCGACCCCGTCGCCGCGGAGCCAGGACAGCGCTTCTTGGCAACTCATCACTACCTTTGATCTCACTGTTTTTGATGCAATACTTCTGAGCGCAGCCTGACTGTCAGAGTAGATTGTGACATCCCTTAATGGTTTGCCACTCACCCAGATTAGCCTGGCTGCCTCCCTTATTGCACAGATTTCTGCCTGTATGGCGTGGCAACCGTTCTTTAGTCTGTATGACTTCTGGATGTTGAGCGCCTCAGAGTAGATTCCGATGCCTGCACCCGTTTTGGTTATGGAGGCATCGGTGTAGACTGATGTCTCGTGTTCGTTTATCACCGAGTTATCCTCCCATTCCTCCTTAGAGGGGATGCGTATGTTAACACACCCCTCGAAGTTATGCCTGGCAACTAAGTAGTCCGTTGGACTATTCAGGTTTAGTCCTTTGTTACTGTTCAGTTTTCCGATCTCCTCCAGTATTCTTGAATGTCCGTAGTTGATCGGCTTCCAGAGATTTGACTCTCTGAGCTTTACGGCTCCTTTTGCTGCTTGGCCTTTAACGTACAGCTCAAGTGGTTGTAGGTTCAAGATTGCCTCCAATGCAGCTTGTGCTGTATTATTCCTCACTCCTGTGATACCCAGGGCTGCAAGCCTTTGTACCTTGGTGAGGCTCTTTTTGTTTACCTCCTTGTTCATGGCTTCCCACCAGACTAATGCTCCGTATGTAATGATCGGTCTTATTACCGCAGTGTACATCCAATGTATGATTTGCGGCATCAGGCCCCATTTCCTTCCAAACATTTTCCTACACGCATAGTAGGCAATCATTCCTTTCCTTATCCTTTCCTCCACGTTCCTTTTCCATGAGAGTTTGGAGTCTAGGATAATTCCGAGGTATTTAATTTCCTTTGAAAGTGTAAGTGCCTTCCCCTCCAGCTTTGGTGGTGTAAAATTGGGTATTTTATACTTTCTTGTGAATAGGATGAGCTTGGTCTTGCTCGGGTTTACCCCTAGACCATTCTCTCCTGCCCACTTTGATAGTTCTTTTAGCGCAGATTCCATAATCTCACTGATTGTAGACAAGTATTTGCCTGTGATCAGTATGACTACATCATCTGCATATGCTATCATTTTGATCCCTTTCTCTTTAAAGATTGTTAGGATCTTGTTTATCACGATCAACCACAATAGCGGTGATATCACTCCTCCTTGCGGTGTGCCTCTTGTTGCCTTCTTGCTAGTGGAGCTGTTGCCTATTTCCGAGGTAATAACTCTGCTTTCCAGCATCCTTATCACCCACTCCGTGACCATGTGCTCTACACCTAATGTTTCTAAAGCCTCTTTTATAGATTCAGTTTTGACGTTGTTGAAAGCCCCCTCTATGTCAAGGAATGCAGCCAAAGTGTATTCCTTGTCTTTGAGGGATTTTTCAATTGTTCCGACAACCACGTGTAGTGCGCTTTCGACCGATTTGCCTCTTGGATAGGCATGTTGCATTTTGCACAGATTTTCTATGTTTGTGGTCTCTTTTATATGCATGTCTATCAGTCTCTCTAGTGTCTTCAGTAGAAACGATGATAAACTGATAGGCCTAAAATCTTTTGGCGTAGTGTGACTCGGTTTACCAGCCTTAGTTATAAACGCCACCCTTACTTCTCTCCATCTTCTCGGTATGTAGCCTAATGCAAGACATTCCACGAAGATTCTCTTTAGCATCCCAATAATGCTGTTCAGAGATTTTTGTAGCATAATGGGTAGTATCCCATCCGGGCCCGCAGATTTGTATGGGTCAAAGGAATGCACCGCCCATAATACTCTCTCCTCTGTGACGATCATTTTCGCCCTCGTTTCTCTCTCCGCAGGGGTCATCAAATCCCCCCGTCTGTGGAAATCATCCTTTCTTACATCACTGTAATCAATGTTCCCGCACCCAGGAAAGTGGGTGTTCATAAGAAGTTCCAGGGTCTCGTTGTTGGACTCAGTCCACGAGCCATCCGGTTTCATGATGTTACTTGGGATCGCTGGATCCTTTGATAACACCTTTCTGAACCTTGCGGCCTCGCTAGTATCCATAAGGGATTCGCTGAACTCCTTAAACGATTCCCACTTTGCTTCTCTTATCTTATACTTAAACTCATTAAAGCTGGTCTTATATATATCCCAGCTCTCTTTTGTCTTATCCCTTTTTGCATTGTTGTAGAGCTTCCTTGTTTCCGTCCTTAGTTGCCTAAGCTCGCCATTCCACCAGGGTTTGGTGGCTTTGCGTGAGCGGCTAACAGGGCAGGATTTTTTGAAAGCCCTTATTAGTGCAACTTCTAGTTCATTAACTAGAGCTTCTATTCCCTCGATAGATGGGTACTTTGACATTTGGAACTCTGGTCCCCCATTCCCGTACCCCTCCACGAGTTCGCTAAACATTTCCCAGTTCGTTCTTTTGGGGTTCCTAAAGGGCTTGCTAGTTGGGGCCGCGCGGTTTATTCTAAATAAAATTCTCCTATGATCCGAGAAGGATCGTTTTAAGGAGACCCTCCAGTCCTCAACTATCAACCCCTCCTCGCCTGTGGTCAAGGTCAGATCTATCACCTCTTCCCTAACCTTGTTCACAAACGTCGGCATATTGCCTCTATTGCAAACAGTCAGGTTATTTGTAAGAATAAAATCCATTATTGACTCACCTCTCTCATTTATATCCTTGCTTCCCCATTGGATGTGGTGTCCATTGGCATCGCATCCTATCACCAGTTGTCTGCCCTGCTTCCTGGCTACCAATACCAGGTTTTGGACGGCCTCTGGTGGTGGTTCAGCCTCATCATATGGCATGTATGCAGAAGCCAGAAGAAGCTTCATGTTCCCCTGGCTCTCGCAGGTCGCCACGGTCAGGTCATTTGTGCTATATTGTGTTAGTAGTGTGAGTTTTAGGGATCTCTTTGCCACTATACACGCTCTTTTCTTACCTGCAGTCTGAGAATGTAGCAGGATATACTCCTTAGTCCTTAGTCCTCGAACCCTGTCCTTTGCAAGCCAGGGCTCTTGGACCAGGGCCACATCCACATTCTTTTCAGTCATGAACAGCATCAAGTCCTCCGTGGCCGCCTCGCAGTGATTCAGATTAATCTGAACCACCTGAAGCCCTGCCCGTTGCGCTGCTCTTGTCATTTGGAAGCCTCGCTTTCAGCGTACCCAAGCCGAATTTGATGCTTCCTTTTAACTTCCTAAGAGTGTCCATAGACTCGTCATCAATCGTGAAGACGAAGTCCTTTCCTTTGCCATTTTGACTCTTGGCCGATGAGATAATCCTCCAGCTTTGAGTCTTCAGGCCTTTATTCTGTTTGCCCAAAATCTTCACCACGGTATCGTCTCCTTCCGGAACCGGAGGTGGGATCCATAGTGAGATTTTCTTCCTCAGCGGTAGTTGTGACATCTGGATGACCTCGAGTTGGGCCCCCTGCCAGAGCTCGCCGCAGCTGCCGATGACTTGCGTTAGAAAGTCGCGTGACTTTCTGTTGCTGCATCCAACAACTTTGACGCCCTTCTGCCAGCCGGCCCCGTCGAAGTCAACCTCCCCGCAACTATCTCCATCCAGCTCGGCTATGGCCAGCAGAACCCTCGTTTCCACCTCCATCCACCTTTCGGCCGTCATCCTGCCATCCGGATCAGAACGATCTATGATGGCAATCCGACAGTCCTCGGGCGAATCGAAGCTTATCGAGGGCTTGACCCTTTTTGCTTTGCTTTCCTCTCCGTCGCCTGATCGCACCCTCTTTACCGTTTTCCTTTCGGAAGGTGGCAAATTGGGTTTGTCCGGCTTTGGAGATTCCACCGTAGCGTTGGCCCTCTGTAGCTTTTTTGCCGGCTTAGTCCTTGCTACCTCTCTTTCTTCGGTGATTGTCTCCAGTTTTGGTTGCTGTTGTTCGGCTTCAAATTTGGAGACCTTTTTCTTGTTTAGTTTGATGAGGTCCCTGTCCCTGGTGGTCAGTTCCTCATCCTTCTTGTTATCCATCTTTTTTAGAAATGACAGGGCATTTCTGTAGGCTTTCCTAGCCTTTTGAGCTGCCGTCATCTCTTTCTTTTTGGATCTTGCTTCCTCCTGGCAAGCTATGTCGGCCTCTGAGTCAAGAAGATCCCTCTCGACGTCGGAGTCCATACAGTCAACACTGCCACCCTTAAGCGATTGCTCGTCATCGGTCGCCCTGTCGATCTGTACTTTCTCCAGCCGGGAAGAGATGCTCCTCGGACTCGCCCCGCCCGCAGGAGTAGCAATCTCCATTTTTCCACTTGATGTTTGTAGAGTGGTTCCGACAGCCAAGTGTTCCACCGTCGGCTCCGAATCGAGTAATATTGAGCCCCCCCCCAGAGTCCGATCGGAGCTCAGCCACTTCCAAGGAAGTGGAAGGATTCCCCATTTCTGGGTTACCTCCTGGGGTATATCTATTTATATCACTCTCTTCCATTGTGGTTTCGGGTTTTTTGATTCCCTTGTCCGCGATCGCTTATTCCGCTCAGAAACAAGTCTCTGATTGTTATTCACGACTGTCCAGAGAGACCTCCCTGGACGTTCCACTATCCGCAACCTGTGGACGCGCCCGGTAGCATGGGAAAACTGCCCTTCACTTTTTAAAAGTGTCCCGGGTAATTTCATCTAATTCCACCAAAAAAGGGATTCAAAGGTATTAACAAATTTTAATATCTTTTAATCCTTTTGCGTTTTCTGGGTATATATTTATATATTTATTCAACACTTGAAGTTACATCCTTACTATTACACTCAGCCGATCAGTAGTACTGCTTTAGACGAGAATACTCGCGCGACTATATCGCCCGTCAGACGCTTTGGAAGAGTTAACTCGTTTGTTAAGGAAACTAGTCAAACTCACAGAAGTCAAGTCGTAAGCATTGTAATGTTGCCGTTTGTGTTGTTTCATGCTTTCAAATTTATCTCACAGAAAAACAATTCAAATAAATTAGTATTTTTTCTTTATGCATTTTTTTACTTCTCCTCTCACCTCAAATATTAATATAAAATCAAACATTAGTTGCTATTGATTAAATAATCTTGATTTTTAGTTATAGGTATTTATAGTCAAATTATAAAGACTTGCTTGACAAACTTGAGGCCCAAGTTAACTCCAAAGCATCTGACGAGCAATATCATCGCGCTAGTATTCTCGTCCAAAGCGTTTGACGGGCGATATAGTCGCGCGAGTAATCTCATCCAAAACAGTTAAAGGGTTAATATTATAAACGCTCTATTTCTGTAATTAAAGGTGATCGATTGGGAGAAATTATTATTAATATTAATATAGTAATTTGATTTACGTATATGTTTACAAAATTTTATATCAATCATGAAAAAAATAAATATAAGTATTATTAAATATAAATAATAAAATTGTTAAATAATAATATAAGCACGTTAAACATTATAAAAAAAACGTATATACAGTGGATGAAAAAGTATTTGCATACTCAGTTTGTTACAATAACTTTATTCGAAGGCATAATACATAAGTATGAATTGTTTCTATAAGTAATTTATTACATACAGTATATGTAATAAGTTACCCACATAGCAAAATATATCACCAAGATATCTGGAAGATATCTAAATAATAGAATATTTGATTGTGCAACACTTGTCGAGATATCATGAGAATATCTCAGAGACATCTCCAAGATTATAAAAAGCCATGATAATTTTATCTCAGATATCATATCTGATTCTGCATATATATCGAATATCTGTATTTCATTTAAAAGCAGATATGTTATATACAACCCAAATAGCAAGAAAAAAAGAAGAATTCTTTTTAAATTCTCGATTACTGAAATTAATTCTCTTTCCGTATTTATTCTCTATAGATTCTAAAATGATTCTTAAAAGTTAAAAAAAATTCATTTTTATATCACCAATTCTGAGCTCTTCTTCAGATATAAAAGAAGTTCCTTTCATAAGAATTCGCAATAAATTCAAAATTATGCTTCGATACTATTCCAATATTTTGCATTTTGCCATCTCTGTATGATATCTCGGAGACATCACGAAAAATATTAGAGCCAAGTATCTCAGATGCTCGCCTTTTATTCTAGCGCGTAAGGATTTTTGCTTACAAGAAGGAAATGGCGCATGTAGCCGCGTTGCGGCAGCGCATGTCACTAGCGCTTGCCCGAGTGATTTTCTAAATTCCCTCGCGGCGTGTTGCTTTCGCGCCACGGTCGTTACCTTTGGCGCCGTCCAAGTGAAAATTTTTCAATTTTCCTCGCGGCGTGTGGCTTTCGCCGGGACGAATCGGTACGGCGTTCAAGTCCTTTCGGATTGTTTATTGGCTACGAATAAACTAGAGTTGATTTTTATAAAATATAAGAACTAACTGTAAATCGGCCATATATTTGAATGCAAATGTTGCAGAGATGTCTTTTTCAAAGATATAATGTGATATCGAGTAATGATGTCCTGCAAATATTCTGTGAATATCTGAAAATAAGATATCTCAGATTTGACTTAAAATTGTAGGCATAAAGATATCTGGCTATATCTCAGATATATTTTGCTGTATGGGTACTTATATGGACACAATTCGTAATTATGTATTATTCGAATAAAGTTATTGTAAGAAAACTGGGTGTGTAAATACTTTTTTGATCCAATGTATATATTAAGTATTTATAGACAAAGCGTATTATAAAGAGCTTCTTTCTTGTATATTTTATCATAGAATATATTATCGCAAAAGTTTGTGCACAACACAACAAAAAAAGAATAGATTTGTAATAAACAATAAGAACAATTAATTTGAAAAAATAAAATATAAAAAGATTAAAAATATTTTTAAAAATATATATATTTACCACAATATTTGTTACACATTGTTATCTCAATTATCCTTTATGTTGTTTATGTTTCAGGCGCCAAATGGCATTCACGACGAAAGATATTAACCCCCACATTTCATTTTAATATATTGCAGCAGTTTGTTGAGATTTTGATCGAAGAAGGTGAAAACATGGCCAAGTCTTTGAAAAATACAGGAGGGACAGTTGTAAAAGATTTAGTACCGTTTGTTAGTGAACATACGCTGAATGCAATATGTGGTATGATGTATTTATAACATAACTATATATTTTAAACTATATATTTTAACTGTAAATTTTATTGCTAGTGACAAATAATATTAGTTAAAGTAATTTAAATCGACCGTGACTGGCAATATATAACGTCTTTTTCGATATGAACATTGAAAAACTGTGAGCCAACTTGGTTTGTCGGATTCACACAGCACTTTTTTTCGGATTAATCATCGAGACATTATTAATTTTGACCATGGGTTTTGGTCAGTTGATGTAATTTCTAAATTAAATAGTTTTTTTAAATTTTATTGCGAAAAATATTACCCCAGCCTCAGTGGTCGAATTGGCACGACACCCGCACGGTATACGGGAGGTTCCAGGTTCAAACCCTGGTTGGGGTAATATTTTTCGCAATAAAATTTAAAAAAACTATTTAATTTAGAAATTTCACAGTTTTTCAATGTTTATATCGAAAAAGACGTTATATATTGCCAGTCACGGTCGATTTAAATTACTTTAATTGTTATTTTATATACTGGCGAAAGAAATTTATTATTCTGTTTAAATAATATTAGGTTAAAATCAATTTTTTTTTTCAAGTTATAAATATCAATATCCAACACACTAATACTTACATAATTTTTGCAACCACAGATATTCTTGAAATATATGTATATGACAATATTATCATAATATCTTTACAAATGTGTTTGCAGAAACTTCTATGGGCACTTCTCTACGAGGCCTTGGTGCGTTCCAGCATCGGTATCGAGAAGCAGTTTATCGCATGGGCGAACTTTTTATTTATAGGTAATGTACATATAAGTGTGATAAGTAACTACATACATATATTCTGTTTTAAGATACAAATTCATATAATAATAATAATAATACTCAAAAGATAGTAAAATATAATAATAATCATACTCAATGTAAAACATCACTTTTGTTGGTAATTAGAAATTTACATATAACATAGGTATGATTTATTAAATTGTTTTTATTTAGAAATTATAATAGTTTACAGTTCTTCAAATGTTAACTATTGTAATCGTCACAGTATAGGTAAGAATGATATCGTGAAACATTTAATCCTTAATCAAATGTAAAAATTGGTAGATTTTTAATCTAGGAAAATATAGTTAAAGAAAGTATATAGTTTATACTAATATAAGATTCCGTGTATCGTTTTAGCAAAATTTTATTTGTGTTGTATACGTATTCTCTTTTTATATACTTACAGAAGTATTACTAATTGTATAGATCGAGTTTAGAGAAAAATTAATGAAAGTTATTACAAAATTATATTATAATTTTCTTAACCCTAGCAAACCACACTTATTTTTGGAATTCCAAATTTGCCACACTCCGACCCATGAAATCGCTCGATTTTGTCGCATTGTTATATTCATTCTAAATAATTGGGAATTGGAAATACAGAATCTGAATAAGATGTTTATGATAATATTAGGTCAAAAAAATAATTTGAGTATAAAAATGAACTTATTATAAGAAAACTAGACAATTATGTTATTATGTGAAAGTCAGAAAATCGAAAGACATTCAGCGGTCCACTGGGCCAGAATGTTGCGAACTAGAATTAAAGTAATATGCTTATTAATTATTATTTATTTAGATTAGTGAGTCCATGGCTGTACAGCGAATGGATGTTACTGTTATCGCCGACAGGTAGAGAGCAAAGGAAGATTCTAAAGATACTGCATGGATTTACTGAACGAGTACGTAAATATGATACTTAATATATATTATATTTGAATATTATTTATTTAGAATAATTACTATCGAGGGCCGTGGATTTACGCAATAAAAAAACTAAAATATGATTGCAGTAAGCTTTAATAATCTCTTAGAAACGGTTATACTACGCGAGCAGCGTTACGCGGGCAGTGTTACGCGGGCAGCGTTACAATGACTACGTTTTCACTCAGCGACCTGATCGCGGCTTGACCTATATTATGACCCGAAGAAGGTCTATAGTCATCATACGTTTACACCGAAAGAGATCTAAAAATTGACGGAATCGTATTTGGGATCGCTCTGATTTGCAGCGAATCCAAAAAAGCAAATAAATAAGCTTTTAGGACGCGTCGCGCGGGATCGCGCGTTTACACCGCAAATGATAACGGCCTATTTCAAGTTGGGTCACTAAAATACGCGGCCTGACTTGAAGCCAGGTCCGGTCGTCTATCAATTGTTTAAAGCAGGCGGTTTAAATAATTTAGGTCAATTTGAGGTATAAGCCGCGGTCTAAATTCAGGGTGTAAACTTAGCTATAGAACGTCTAAGCACGAGAGAAAAACAAAAAAAAACAATTATAAATTAAAAACTATAGTTTATATAGTCCCCTAATCAGAGTTTGGCTATACGGTAGCAACTTTGGATTGGTTCGTCATTTCTTAGCAAAAGCAAGAGAAACAGAAAGAAATATAAGAGACCCAGGTAGCACATACACGTACAGAAATGTTTTATAAGCGTTTTTCCGAAACGTTTTATAACCGATTTCAAGGAATGCTTCTCATGAGTAAAAATGTCACTCAGAAAAATGTCCAGCAACGTTAATCGGAGATTGCGAGCCTATCGAGATTGCGAGATCGGTATGCGAGCCTCGTGCTCGTGCTTGCTCGTGCCTGAGTGCCTCGTATGTGCTTCGCGCTCGCGTGCTTTTCGACCAGAATCTTACAGCTACATATGTGCGTGTTGAGCCGGTTGTGAGAAGTTGTGCAAGTGTGCAGTTTTATCTTATCCCGAATATGCAAATACGAGTAACACATATATGCATGATGATATATGTTTCTCGTATGCATAGGCTGACGAGAGAGAACGAGACGTCTGTCGTAGTCATGGACGTAAAGTAAGGCAGTAGAAAAAAACGTAATTCGTAAAAGGTTGTTGTATGATAGTCATAACAACTTGCGTTTTTCTCTGCCTTGCTTTACATCCACGATTACAACAGACGTCTTGTTCTTTGTCTCATCAGCCATATTCGGAATAAAATATATTATAATCGGATAAGATATAATTGGATCATCTGTTTTTAAATTAACAAATGGATTTTTTGGATCGGATGTGTTTCAATTTTTGGATCGGATAACTTTGGTTGGATATCACTTCGATCTGATTAGGTTTTTTTTCCGATCTAAAAATTTGGAAACATTTGTCTGTTAATTTTCGGATAGATTATCCAATTATTTTAATCGGAAAAAGCCTGGATTTTTCTCTCAGTGGTCCATTCGAAAAACGTTTGATGGAACGCTTCTTTTCTGATAAAATAACATTTAAAAAACTATTATAGAAACGTTTTGTTTTAATGATAAAGACATTTTAGATAAAGACATTTAAAATTCCTACTTTTCACGTCTTTGGAACGTGTTTATAACGTCTTTGAGACATGCGTGAGAATGTTCTAAAAGCTTTATGCATATACCATCTATGACGTCTATTCTTTTTTAAAGAAGTTCCTGAACTGGTGCACACATTTGTGCAATAAATTAAAGTGAAACAAAATATACTTATCTTACTCTAACTTAATTGCATTACTGATGTGCACCAGTTCA
>NW_020218379.1:0-1200 GCF_003070985.1 Temnothorax curvispinosus | reverse complement strand
AAAGGAGAAACGATGTACAGCACGCTTCTTCCGGTCCACGTCTTGAGGAGTAGATTCCGTCGGTGACGCGGAAAATTTTTCCGAAAAATATATCCCCGTATTGGCGACGCTCTCGCGTCGGTCATGTATGAAAACGCGTATTTCGCCAATATAGCTGCTGGAATTTAACCCTTCGCCCGTAAACTGGGTCATAAATGGCACAAGCCGAAATTCAAGATAGAATACCGCCGAAATGAAAAGGGGGGGGGGGCTTGCCGTCCCTCGTAAAAAAAGTAGGTAGTGGGGAGAACTCATGCCCAAAGTTTCGTTGGAATTCGCCAGTGTGTGCTTGACCAGCAGCGAGTCAAAGTGCGTCCAGTGCCACTATTGACCCAGTTTACGGACAGTGCCAGACTTTCGTGCAAGTAAGTAAAATTAATTTAACGTCATTTTCATATTACTACAGTTATTTTTAACTTATATAAGTGATATTTTTTTATGATTGTGTATATTATATATACCTATAACCTCAAAATTTGAGTGGATGAAAACACGTGTAAAAAGAAATTACATGTACTTTCAGGATACAATGGATGATCAAGCGACAAATATCAGATATTATTTACGAGAAAGACGATTTTATATGATTTTTTAATAAAATAATGTAAAAATTACGTTAAAAGTCTTATTTCTCCTTAACCCGAAAAAGGCCATTTTCAATCCTCAGAATAATTATACTTTTTAAAAATGACCCATATACAGAATTTTTTTCTTGAAAGTACACATATTTAACTATAAAACCTCGTTGGAATTTTTTATTTTGATTTAAAACTCAATGAGATATGATTTTTTTAATAAAAATGGATTTTTATCAATTTTTTGCATAAAGAATTATTTATAAACAATTTATCTTATAATGAATCGCTAAATAAACTTTGGGATTATAAAATAGGATAATATACAAGTATTACAGAATTTTTTCAGATTTTTTGAACACTATTTACTAGGTCAAAATAACGACAGGACATTTATGACCCAGATTACGGACGATGCCAGTCAAATTATAGTTTACGGGCGAAGGGTTAATACGCCTCATATCGTCGTCATGTATCGTCGACGATTTTCATCATGGTAGTCATGATGCATGCCGGGCATAAAGCGTCGAATACACCGGAAAGGAGAAACTATTTGATGCTTTCATTACAGTAATGCGAACGATAC
>NW_020218378.1:5134-10147 GCF_003070985.1 Temnothorax curvispinosus | reverse complement strand
CTCTCTCTCTCTCTCTCTCTTGGTGAGTATAAGGTGCACGTCTGTTTGTCGCTCTCACCTAGATACAGCATTTCTCTGCCGCTGGCTGCCTTCGGGCAATTTTTGTTGCAGGCATTGATAAGCTTTGCTTGATTTCGTGAGCCATCATTCAATTTTTTGCCAGCTTGACACCTAGATGCTTATATTTTATGTGACAAGTTCTATGGTTTTCTAACCTATTTCATGGATTGCTGAGTTCATCGTGCTTGTCGGACGTCGTGGATCTGATGCGCATGCGCTGGCTGTCGCGCCGTTTCCGTTCGTCTGCTTTTGGTTGGCGTGCGTGTGATACCCGCTTCTGTCTGCTCATTGGCTGGATCTTATGTACCAATCTTAGCCGTGCAGATGCAGTCGTGCCAATCTGCTCTTTTCCGTTGATGTGCTTTCGGTTGGCGGGAGTGTGATACCCACTTCTGTCTGCCCATTGGCTGGATCTTATGTGCCAACCTCAGCCGTGCCGACGCAGTCGTGCCAATCTGCTTATTTCCGTGTTCTATCTACACCTGAAACTGCTGAGTGATATTTGCTGTACTTTGCAAGAGACATTCGACTATTATACAGTGATATTTGCTGTACTTTGCAAGTGACATTTGACTATTATACAGTGAGTGAATTTACTGCGATTACTCATGCAGCGTGCGTGTGCTAGGTGCAGCAAGTCGGTTGTTGGTCAATTGGTCTCGTGTGGTGAGTGCGGTAAGGCATTTCATCCGGGTTGCGTTAAGGCGTATATTGTAACTAAAGCCGCGGGCGCCTGTTGTAAATCTCGACTTGCTATGCCTATCACGCCGAGGGAGGGACAAGGTGCACTTGCCTCTAATTTTCCGGTTCTTCATCGCCTGCAGTCGATAATGTCTCGCTCCCTGGTACTCAGAGCAATGCGCAAGTGAATACTAACGAGCTTTTACGTGGATTGATCGAGCAGTTAAAAAAGTCTGATTCAAGGCTTTCTGCCTTTATTGAAAGTCAGCAGAGGACTAACGATGAAATAATGGGTAAACTTGATCAACTGAATGCAATTTCAGAGATGGTTGCTAGCAATTCTCTGCGCATTGCTAGCCTAGAACAGGAGAATACTGCTCTCAGAAATGAATTGCTGGACCTACAAACTGCTCGGTCAGTCCAACAAACTAATGAAGCGAACGAACTCATCGTGTCAGGTCTGCCGGAGGTGCCTTCTGTCCCTCCGCCTGAGCTTGCTCAAAACGTGCTCGTTGCTCTTGATGCTTCCGTAGCTCTGCCACATGTTCTTAATGTTAGAACTGTTCGCAAGCCTCTCCCTGAATCTGCTCGGGATCAACCGAAGACTGCTGCCGCTAACAGCTCTCTTATTATCACTGTCACCTCTAGCGCTGTTCGTGAAGTCATTATCTCGAAAAAACGTGCTAAGGGTGTTCTTAGGCAGAGGGAGGTTTGCGGTAACGACTCTGATCGTGTAATCAATGTAAATGAACTACTCTCCAAAGAGATTTACGAATTGTTGCAACAAACAAAGCGGGTTGCTAAAGAGCGGTCATGTAAATATGTATGGGTCAGGGATGGTCGGATTTGCGTGCGACACTCGGACGGTATGCCTGTTGTCCATATTAATTCTTATGCTGATCTTAGTAAGCTTAACTGACCATGCCTGCCTCGTCCTCTGAATAGCTTTAATCGGGATACATCTAAATTCTGCGTTGCCCAGTTCAATGCAAACTCTCTTCGTGGTCACATTGAGCTTGTCAGACTTCACTTCAGTTCCAATCAATGTCATGTCATTTCGGTATCCGAAACATGGCTTCATGAGGGTATTTCGGATGAGCTTGTTGCCTTGAACGACTATTTTTTGATTCGACATGATCGGGTTGGACGAATGGGTGGAGGTATCGCTTGTTACATACATAAATCACTTAAGGTTAAGCTCATTGCGACCTCAAAGGGAGTTGATATCAACGATCCGGAATATATTATAATTGAGATTCGTTTGCCTAGTGATGAAACGGTGTTGTTTGCGTCGGTCTACAGGAGACCTAAAGGAGCTCTGTTTCATGACTTTACTCATTCCCTTACAAAAGTCTTTCATTTATATAAAAATATTGTCATAGGCGGCGATTTAAACTGCAATCTCTTGACGAACAGCTTTGAAGCAACCTACTTGCGGGAACTAATGTCAAGCCTTTCTATGCATATCATACATTCTGATGCAACGTATCACACAGCTACTGCTGACTCTTGGCTAGATGTTCTTGCAGTAGACGACAATGAAAAAATCCTGGCGTTTACTAAATCCGAGTGTCCGTTTATAGCCTGTCACGATCTATTAGAATTGTCGCTTTCACTTAGCACGAACTTAACTTTTGAGCGTACAATATCAAGACGCAGTTACCGGACCATTGATGGTGATGAGTTCCGAGATCATCTTCAATCCTGCATGGATAGTGCTGAGGTACTAACATGCATGCAGACTATCGCTAATCGTAGTTGTGTTGGCCTCGATGACCCGACTAGAGTATCTGGAGTTGATAAGCTTTGTTCAATGCTATCCGAAGCCTTACTTGGAACACTTGATGTATTTGCTCCCGAGCGTACATTTACTATCAGGAAGCCTCCCTTACGGTGGCTCACAGAAGAACTTAAGGCTCGGATCCGCGTTAGAAATCGGCTATATAAGCAAGCAAAACGTTCCAAGAGCTTGCTTGGCTACGCCACCTACAGGCTTTTTCGTAATCAGCTTAACACAGATATTAAACGGGCCAAAAGCGAGTATCAGCTCAACTCTATTAAAAACATCAACGATCCAGCAAAACTTTGGAAGGAACTCGCTCGACTGGGTCTTGTAAAATCAGCCTCAGTTTCACCTCTACAGTATTTTACACCTGATCAACTCAATTCTTTTTACGTGTCGATTTCAAATGCTCAGTCGCCTTGCTTGTATGCCGATTTCACTTCTGCCATTGCTCTAGTTACTCGCCCATCCTTACGTCCTGAATTTGTTTTCTCCACCATATCGCCATGTACGATTCTTAGGCTCATTTCTACTGAACCACTCCATTCGTATGCGTCGGGCTCGGATGGTATACCGCTTTTTATTTTGCGCATTGCATGGCCCATGATTTCGTCGTGTCTTACTGTTTTATTCAATCATTCGCTTGGATCTTCTTCCTTTCCGTCTCAGTGGAAGCGTGCGCTCATTCGCCCACTCTCGAAGATTCGTATACCTATGTCCCCGTCCGATACGAGACCAATAGCCAATCTACCTGAACTGTCAAAATTACTTGAAAGGATTGTGGCTTCGCAAATTACAGATTACCTTATAGAACATGATCTCATCAATCCCAGACAGTCTGCATATCGACCTGGTTACAACACTCAGTCAGCATTATTACGGGTATGTGATGACATTAAGGAAGGAATCGAAAATGGGCTCATTACAATCATGATCCTTTTCGATTTTAGTAAGGCGTTTGATACTGTCTCCCATCTTCGCTTACTCATTAAGCTTAAGGAGATCGGTTTTTCTGATGCACTTCTCACCAAAATAGTGTCTTATTTAACTGGCCGTGTTCAAAAAAAAAAAAAAAAAAAAAAAAAAAACACAGAGTGGCTTGCGACGTCATCAGGTGTTCCTCAAGGCTCTGTCCTGGGCCCGCTTTTGTTCTCTCTCTTCATCAACGACATTGGAAGTGTCTTGCTGTATGCACTTTATATGTTGTTTGCTGATGACATTCAAATTTATCTTAAGTGCTCACCCGCCAATATTTGTCAAGGATTAGAACTAATCTCTAGAGATGCGAATGCTATTTTTAACTATGCTCAAACTAACGGACTCAAACTAAATCCTGCCAAATCAAAAGTGATTATCTTTGGAAGTCAAGCTCACATTAGAAATATCGATCTCAGTCTGTTACCGCCAATTACAGTAAACGAAGTACCTCTTCCTTTTGTGAGTGAAGTCAGGAATTTAGGCGTTAATTTTACATCGACTATGTCTTGGAAAAAGCACGTGTTGCATGTTTCGCAAAAGGTCCATTATGCGCTGCACAAACTAAAATTTAATAGAAATTCCCTTTCAACTGAATTGAGAGCCAAATTAGTTACTACCCTGATAATCCCTCACATCGACTACTGTTGTCTCGTCTATCATGGCCTGAGCAATGAGCTGAATACCAAACTGCAGAGATTGGTAAACTGCTGCATTCGTTTTATTTTCGATCTTAAATGGGATGATCATATCACGCCGTATAGACGTAGACTGGGTTGGCTCTCAGTTGAGAATAGACGGTTGTTTTTTCTTGGGTGTCTAACGTATCGTATCCTTTTCTTAAATTCTCCATCTTACCTAAATGAGCTTTTCGTGCCTTCTGATCCTGCGCTGAGACGATCCGAGCGCCTAGCAACGTCATCACAAGTATTTCACGTCCCGTCTTGCAGAACTACGACGTACATGCACTCCTTTCGCCTGTCCTCAATACGGTTTTGGCATACTCTTCCCGATAACATTACTTCAGCATCGTCTCTTGCATCCTTCAAGAGCCTTCTCCGTTCGTTTCTATTTACATCAGAATTTGTCTGATACTTTTATCCTTCTGTATGAATCGCTCGGTGCAATGTTCGCATTATCTAGTCAAATGCTTCTAGTTTGTTGCGTTACACAAATTATTATTTGTTATGTATTGTGTACGTTTATTTAGTTTTAAGTTATACATAATTATGCTTATGCTTTTGTCTATGCGTTTCTATTTAGTTTTAAGATGTACATAGTTAGTTTTTGCTTTTACTCTGGCGTTTCTATTTAGTTAGCTACATTTAAGATATATAGTGGAATTGCGACAAAATTGCCATCTTGTCTTTGTATTATCTACAGGCTGTAACTTCTAATATTATGTCGAATTCTATGTTTTGCTATTCTGTAATTTTGCCCTATAACTGTGTTTGGGCATATTAAACAAATCAATCAATCTCTCTCTCTCTCTCTCTCTCTCTCTCTCTCTCTCT
>NW_020218378.1:530-5034 GCF_003070985.1 Temnothorax curvispinosus | reverse complement strand
TCTCTCTCTCTCTCTCTCTCTCTCTCTCTCTCTCTCTCGGGTGAGTAAAGTGTGCACGTCCGTTGTGTCGGCTCTCGCTTTTACTTGGATATTTTGCTGCTGTAAGCTGCCTTCGGGCTCCCTTGTTCCAGGTTTGGGCTAGTTTTTCGCTGCCTGTCACGTGCTATTCTCATTTCCCGTTGTGCTAGCGCTTGCTTCTGGGATTTGCGTGACAAATGCTTCTCTTTATTCCATCATAATTTCGGAGAATCACTTTGTCGACATCGGCGACCTCGTCTGCGCATGCGCCTGCTGCCTCAGTTGCTCTCTTCTGCACTCACCTGTTCTTGCGCGTGCATGTTGTTTGGAGTGGCACCACTGTCTATCCTCGTGGTTCCTTCAACGAGTTGGCTTACCTGCGCGCTGCCTACCGGGTGTCAATTTTGATTTTGATTATCGACGATTGATCGAGAGGTGACGCCTGTCAGTGTCTTGCAGTGCATATGCAGCGCAAGTGCGACAGGTGCACTAAGTCAGTCGCCGGCTTGGCTGAGTCGTGCCCTGAGTGTCTCCGTGTGTTTCATCCGGGTTGTGTTAAGGCGTACCTTGTCACAAAGGCTGCTCGCGACTGCTGTAAGTCACGATTGCCTACTATGCCGCTCACACCCAGAGACACGCAGGGACAGCGTCTCACTGATCTTCGTGGCGCTTCTCCGGGAGATGGTGTTCCCCCCCCCGGAGTGCAATCGTCTACTGACGCCTTGCTCCAGTCGATACTTAGGAAGTTGGACGAGTCTGACAAGAAGTTTACCGCCAGGTTCGACGAGGCTGACAAGAGGATCACCGCTTTCATGGAACGTCAGGAGGCCATTAATGCGGACTTTGCGCAGAGACTCGAGCAGCTGCCTACGCTGCTCAAGACTGCTGCCGACCTCAGTGACAGAGTGACCGCATTGGAGGCTGAGTCCGCTCAGCCTCCGTGTTGCTCCCAGCATCTAAGTCAGAGTGCGTCCGCCCCATCGCGCGTCTCGGGAACATCCGATTTAATTATTTCTGGTGTTCCATCTAGTTATTCTTTCACATCTGACGAGATCGTCGAACGTGTTTTCAATGCTCTCAATATATCTCGTCTTTTTGCTGATGTTCTTGAGGCCCGCGATGTGGCGAAGAGTTCACCCACGGATCGCGGTGTGACGCCGGGCCCCAATCATCTCCTCGATGCCCCGCTCAGCGCTAAAAACAGAACCGTGATCGTCGCATTAAAATCCAGAGAGATTCGCGATTACATCTTGCGTGTTATGCGTCGTAAGCGCGGGCTGTCTGTCGAGGAGGTCTTTTCGCAAAACGTTCCTGGTCGCATTTATGTGAATGAGCTCCTCCCGACCGACACTTATGACCTGTTGCGTCGCACGAGAGCGAGAGCCAGACAGCTGTCTCTCAAATTCGTCTGGCACAAGGACGGTCAGATCCTTGTCCGTAAGGACCAGGGTTTGCCCCCGATTTGTATAGCTTCTGAGGCTGATCTGGCGAATCTGCAGTGACCAGCTGCGGCGGACGTTGCTCCTCCTGCTCCATCTGGTTGCCTTAGAATCGCCTGTTTCAACGCCTGTTCCCTTCCTGCCCATCTCGAATCTATCCTGGTCTTTCTCAAGTCTAATTTTTATCATATCGTCTCCATCACTGAGACCTGGCTTCACTCTCACATCTCAGATGACTTGGTTCGCATCCCTGGCTATTACCTGTTACGTGCTGATCGAGAGGGCAGGGAGGGGGGAGGTGTCGCGTGCTATGTCCACGATTCATTGTGCGTGCGGGTCCTGGCGTCGTCGCCTCCCGCTTTCTCAAACGAACCGGAATATCTCGTCCTTGATGTTCGTGGCGATGCATGTGAGCCGCTCCTTCTCACATCTATCTATCGGCGACCCAAGGGCAAAAATCTTAGCAAGTTTGTTGACACTCTAACCTCACTCATACATAACTACAAAAACATCATCATCACGGGCGACCTTAATTCTAATCTCCTCACCACGTCTTATGAATCTAATCACCTCAGAGATGTAGTTTCACAGTTGTCACTATATATTGTCGAGTCTCAAGCCACATTTCACACTCGATCTTCTGACTCATGGCTCGACGTCTTTGTCGTCGACAGCCTGAGTAAAGTTGTATCATTTAGTAAGTCTTATGCTCCCTTTATCAACGGTCACGATCTTATTGAGTTGACTTACTCCTTCCGACCCCCGTCTGCTAAGAGTCGCACCTTGGTCCGACGTTGCTTCAAAAGGTTCGATGAGCATAAGTTTGTCCATTCTCTCACCTCAATGTTATCCACGTCATTTCCTGTCGACTTTGGCCTTGGTAGTCCTGGCGAGTCCGACCTGGATAACATTCTCAACACTATCACGAGCAACTTTACTGCTTGCTTGGATATCCACGCGCCTATCAACACTTTTCGTGTAACTCGACCATCTGCGCCTTGGCTCACTGATGTTCTTGCTAGCAGGATTCGTTACCGCAACCGTCTCTTTAATACGGCCCGTAGATCCGGCAACATCCTTGATTTTAACATATACAAGTTGTACAGGAACGAATTAACGCTCGATTTGAGACAGGCTAGGCAGCAGTTTAACTTGGAGAGATTAAGCTTATTTTCTGATCCTTCCAGACTGTGGCGCGAACTGGCCAATTTGGGCCTTATTGACTCATCTTTCTCCTCACCGCTCAATTTCTTTCCTCCTGATCTCCTAAACGCTCACTACGCTTCCATTTCAAATCATTCTCCCCTCTGTTCATATTCTCAATTCTCTGAAATCATTTCATCCATTCCTCTGTCCGACCTGATTTTTAATTTTTCTCCTATTACTAAAGATAATATCCCTTCCTTGATGTCCTCCTCCCCTCCTGCTTCTCTCGCCTCGGGTTGTGATCACCTGCCACTGTACCCTGTCGCCTTGGCTTTGCCTTACATTGAAAATCTTATCATTTCGTTTTTCAATTGTTGTCTTAACCTTGGCTACTTTCCATCTTTATGGAAACGGGCTATTCTTCGTCCCTTGTCCAAGACAAAGTCACCGCCTTCTCCGTCGGACACTAGGCCCATTGCCAATCTGTGCGAACTTTCTAAGTTGTTTGAAAGGGCCCTACACAGCCAAATTTCCGACTTTATCAATTCTCACCATCTTCTGGACGATAGGCAATCGGGATACCGTAGGGGTTTCTCCACACAGTCTGCCCTATTGCGGCTATGCCACGATATTAGACATGGCGTTGACCTGGGTGAGGTGCTTATCCTTGTCCTTTTTGACTTTAGCAAGGCCTTTGATACAGTCAGTCACTTTCTACTGTTAACTAAGCTCCGTAAACTAGGGTTCTCTGATCTTGCCCTCAAATTGATCTTTTCCTACCTCACTGGTCGCTCTCAGGCTGTCGCTGACTTAGAGGGCGTGCTCTCCGATTGGCTTTCGGTCACTTCGGGAGTTCCCCAGGGATCCGTCTTGGGCCCTCTTCTTTTTTCACTATTCATCAACGACATCGGCGCCTTTCTTAGATTCACTGAGCGCATCATTTTCGCTGATGATACCCAGATTTATCGTAGATGCCTTCTCAGCCATCTTAATACGGCCTTGCAGCTCGTGGCATACGATGTCGGCATAATCGTAGAGTTTGCCGCTGCCAACAGACTTACACTTAACCTAGCCAAATCAAAGGTCTTGATCTTCGGAAGCAGAGGCCAGGTTAGTCAACTCACTCTTAACCAACTTCCTCCTATCTCCGTCAACGGCACCTCCATTCCTTATGTGGCTGAGGCGCGGAATTTGGGGGTCATTATGCGCTCCGACCTATCATGGGAAAGCCACGTCTCGCATATATCAAGAAGGGTCCACTACACACTCTATAAACTAAAATTCCACAAGAACTCTTTATCCCATAATCTGCGTATTAAACTCGTCACCACCTTGGTGTGGCCCTTGCTTGATTACTGCTCTCTTGTTTACAACGACGTGTCTGACGAGCTCAATACAAAGCTCCAGAGACTCATAAACTGTGCTATTCGCTTTGTCTTTAACTTGAGACGTGATGAACATATTACGCCCTATCGTCATCGTTTAGGATGGCTCTCGGTCAAAAACAGACGTCTTTATTTTCTGGGTATCGAAATGTTTAAAGTTACACATGGTCTGTCTCCTGACTACATCTCCGAGATCTTTTCTTACCCCGATCCCTCTGTCAGACGATCGTCTCGCCTTGTGCAACCACATTCTCTCCATGTGCCTATCCATCGAACTGTGACGTATCGCAAGTCTTTCCATCTTGCGGGGACCTACTTGTGGAACTCGCTTCCTGTTGATCTAACTTCGTCATCGACTATCACCTCTTTCAAACAAAAGCTACACGACTATCTTTTATCGTGTGAGCAGAGCTCCGTCCTGTGATCCCACCGTGGCCCCTTCTCTCCCTCTTCGGCTCATTATCCCTTCATGAGTGTCAACACATTGCTCTTGTCTGGCGCATCCGCGGTAATTGC
>NW_020218378.1:0-430 GCF_003070985.1 Temnothorax curvispinosus | reverse complement strand
AAGCTACACGACTATCTTTTATCGTATGAGCAGAGCTCCGTCCTGTGATCCCACCGTGGCCCCTTCCCTCCCTCTTCGGTTCATTATCCCTTTACGAGTGTCAACACATAGCTCTTGTCTGGCGCATCCGCAGTAATTGCCGTAATTGCGTGATTTTGTTATCTATACCTTCGTTTTTGCTTCTATTTTGTTGTATTTTTGTTTGCATATTATTCCTTTACTTTAACGCGCAAATTTTGTTCTGATTATTGTCATTTTTATTGTTATATTATTTTACCTTATTTTATTTTATTTTTTTTCTCTCTTCTCTTCTTGTGTACATATATTTTTTCCTTTTGTAAATTGCCATTTTGCCTAAAGTCTTGACTATGGCATAAATAAAACCAATCAATCAATCAATCAATCTCTCTCTCTCTCTCTCTCTCTCTCT
>NW_020218377.1:0-9683 GCF_003070985.1 Temnothorax curvispinosus | reverse complement strand
GAACTGTATGTCACAAGATGATTCGAAGAGTGCAAATTGCAATGGGCCCGAATTAGATTGCGACAGTATGAACGAAAGTGAGTAAGCTCTAACGATGTAAACACATTTAATATTAATTGATTTTGAAGCGATTAGTAATGACTCGACGTAAATTGATTAAACAAAAAACCGGATATATATATTTCTGTTTAGTACTGATAGTTATCTTCAATCTGCATGTTATATATCTATAAAACATCTATGAATTAGAATTGTTTGTTTTTAAATAAAACTGCTTAAAAATAATATTACGTAATGTTTTGAGAACGTAGATTATATTCTATTTTGTTCGACAGGTTTTCTTAACGAGGAATCAAAAAATAATTCCTGTTTAAATTCGTCCATCGATGAGCAGAATGAATCTTTGAACTGTATGTCACAAGATGTTGTGGAGAGTGCAAATTGCAATAGGCCCAAATTAGATTGCGTCAATATGAACGAAAGTGAGTTTGTCATCATAATGTAGTATTGCATTAAATAGGATAGACCGAGGCGAATCGGATCAATTTTTTTTTTTCGGTAAAGAAGTAATCAAAACAAATTTTGTTATTTAATTTTGTTGTAGATTCTTAATCTTTATAACTTTAGCTTGGATTATAATAAAATAATACATAAATGTAATATTTCTTATTGTATAACGAAAAAATGAAAAGAGAATGATCCGATTTGCCTCGGTCTACCTTATCTTTTTTTTAAGTATATTTTAACTGATCAACTTATTCCTCTCCATATTCTTGTACCCTAATATGAGTACATATTAGGGTGGCAATATTTTGGGGCCAAAAATTTTATTTTAAGTCTCACCCCTTAAATTCTACGAACTCTCAAATGAAGACCCTTGAAGAGCAGGCGCTGTAGCTTAATATTTAGAGGTCGCTCAAAGTTTGTAAACATTAAATGTTTTTCGAAAAAATGATAAGAAACTGCATTTTTTACTTATTTTTACTGCTATATCTCTTTTAGTTAACTTATTAAAGTATCTGGCTATCAAGTTTGAGGTACAACACATGAAACAAAAATGTAAATATGACTAATTAATGCAATCTTTGGCATAAGATCGTCTATAGCAAATATAAACTAATTTAATAAATTTAACTATTTTTTAACCATCCACGGCTTATAATCTTGTTTTGTAAGTAAATATATCAAACACCACTTTAGAAAAACATTCTATCATCTTCAAACTAAAGTCTCTCTATAAAGTTATATGATGTAGCTTAAAAATTAATGGTCGTTAATTGCTTTAAAATATTGCTATTTTATTAAATAGTGCACTTAATGTAATTTTCTACATTAAATCCTTTTATTATTTTGGAAAATAAATTATATTATCAATATATTATTTAAATTAAGTCTACGTTTCCCACAAGAAGTTTTCGTGCATCGCCTTTATCAGATTCCATATAGTTTATGCTATAGGTGATTGTTTTAATGAACTTTGTATGTACAGTTGGCTATTAAAAAAAAGGGTTGCAAGACATTGGCCGCGTATCGGATCTCTTCTTCTTTCTTAAGAGTCATTACGCAAGGACTATGATAAACTATATGAAATCTGATAAATGCGATGCACGAAAACTTCCTGCTGGAAACGTAGACTTAATTTTAATATATTGATAATATAATTTATTTTTTAAAATAATAAAAGGATTTAATGTAATAAATTACATTAAGTGCACTATTTAATAAAATAGCAATATTTTAAAGCAATTAGCGACCATTAATTTTTAAGCAATATCATATAACTTTAGAGAGGCTTTAATTTGAAGATGATAGAATGTTTTTCTAAAGTGGCGTTTGATATATTTACTTACAAAACAAGATTATAAGCTGTGGATGGTTAAAAAGTAGTTAAATTTATTAAATTATATTATATTTGCTATAGACGATTTTATGCCAAAGATTGCATTAATTACTCAGTTTAAATATTAAGCTACAGCGCCTGCTCTTCAAGGGTTTTCATTTGAGAGTTCGTAGAATTTAAGAGATGAGACTTAAAATTAAATTTTTGGCCCAAAAATATTGTCACTCTGGTACATATATTAGCCTAAAATTATTAAAAATGTGTCTTGTCTTTTGCCAAACAAACAGGACAACTACTCATAGGAAAATATATTTTTTATAACCTTTTTAATAAAAAAATCTTATTCATCTAGCATACATATACACAATGTATATATATGACATATGTAAATAATAAAGTGTACAAATTGGAAATTTGCATATTGTTTCCTCATTATTTTATTTTGCTCACAAAGCTGCTCTACAGAGAAAGCTGGTTTTATAGGTAGTTATTAATATATAATTGATTGACTTCCTCATAAAGGAAGCTTAATGAGTGAAAGGAAATGTTGAGGAAGCAATGCGCAAGTTTAAGATACAAAAGATTTGACATTGCTATTTCAACATTTTTTTTCGCTCATTAAGCTTTCTCTGTGAGGAAGCCATAATATTTTATGTTGCTTTAATTAAAAAAAATCTGGCTTTGAAGATCAGCATTCCTTGCTAACTGATGATAAAGAAGCAATGTGCAAGTTTCTAATTTACACGCTTTTTTTAGACTCTTTGCAATTCTTAAATATTTCTTTATTAACATATTTTTGTAAAAGTAGACTTTTTATATGAAAAGAAGGAAGTAGGCCAGTCTTATTAGACTAATTTAGTGGGTTAACCTTCCGATTAATCTTCCCAGGTTGTAACCACTATGAATCGCTTTGATTTAAGGTGCTGTACGTGGGATTTATATTGCTTCGCAAAATTAACGCGCAATAAAAAGTTATTAACAATATTATCAACAAAAAAACGCGATTTTTTTATGTTCTCAAATATCTCAAAAACTAAGCAAGATAGGGTAACTATACGTACCTTTTTTGTAGAGCGTAAAATTATCTACAATGATGATCTGAACAATATTTATCGTCAAGTCAGTCGTTTAGCTTGCACGCGTTGTCAAAGTCCGAGACTCGGATCCCGAAAATCCTCGATTTTTTTTTTATGTTACGTCGGTGATTTTTGTCATTTAAAACGGAATTAAAAATCACATTATCTGAGAACTACAAGGAATACTTTTCATGGTGCAACTGATTTTTTAGACCTTTTTTCTTTAGTTTTGTAGCTATTTAAGCAAAAAATTTTGATTTTTTGGAATTGTTTTAGTTTTTTGCTGTTTTCAGGTCTTAAAATCTATTTGAGACGAATTTTGTTGTATGCATCTTGTGGACAAACTTTGCAACAAAAAAGGACCCTTGTATTTTTTTGTACGATGAACGCTGATTTTTTTTAATGACGCGCACAGTTATTCAATATTGGGCACAGGTCGGATAACGTTTGTTTTACACCGAAATAATTATTTTTCATTAAATTTTAAGTGATTTTTTGCATTATTTGTGTTGAAAACAGCTTTGCAATATGATCCAATAATATTGCGAAAAATCACAAATTTTAATAAAAAATTATTTTAATGTAAAAAAGCGTTATCTGACCTGTACGCAATATTGGATAACTTTGCGCGTCAATAAAAAAATCAGCGTACGAAAAAAATACAAGAGTCCTTTTTTGTTGCAAACTTCGTCCACAACAAGATGCATACGATATAATTCGTCTCAAATAAATTCTAAAGTCTGGAAACAGTGAAAAACTAAGACTGTTTCAAAAAATCAAAATTTTTTGCTTACATAGCTACAAACTAAAGAACTAAAAAATCGATTGCATCATGAAAAGTATTCTTAGTAGTTCTAAGATAATGTGTGATTTTGGGGGGTCTTTAATTCCATTTTAAATAATGGGAAAAAATCACCGACGCAACATAAAAAAAACGATAAAATCGAGGATTTTTTCGGAATACGAGTCTCAGACTTTGACGGCGCGTGCAAGCTAAACGACTGACTTGACGATAAATGTTGTTCAGATCATTATTGTAGATAATTTTACGCTCTACAAAAAAGGTATGTGCAGTTAGTTATCCTATCTTACTTAGTTTTCGAGATATTTGAGAAAAAATAAAAAAAATCGTGTTTTTTGTTGATAATATTGTTAATATTATCTTTTTATTCTACGTTAAATTTTTGAAGCAAAATAAATCCCACTTATAGCATTTCATATCAAAGCAATTCATGGTGGTTGCAACCTAGGAAGATTAATTGGAAGGTTCGATGTCTAATATGACTGACCTAAAGTAAGAATCCATTATTATATAAATCTGAACATCGGTTTATCAAAAATAAATCTATCATTGTCCTCTCTTTTTGTTACATTAAAGTGCAAGTAAATTATACAAGAACGGAGAATTATAGAAAATGTAGTTTTGCAATATTTACTCTCTGTTGCTTTAATATAAAAAATAATAACTTATTTATAAATCACCATTTAATGTAATTGAAATGCTTATGTAAATTAATAATTAAATACATAAGCATTTCGTAGTTTACTCTTTATTTTTTATTGCATAGAATAGCAAATACTTTTACAGTGTGAAAGTACAAACGCTAATGAATGGAAAACCACCCAATGTTACATGAAACTCTTTTGTTGAGTAACATTGGACAGTCTTCCATTAGTTAGTGTACCTTCACATTGTAAAAGCATTTGCCACTTTATACAATCAATTAAAAACGAATAATGAACTACGAAAACAGTTATAATCAAGGTCCAACATTTCCTTAACTGTATGGATAAAACTGACCACATAGTTTCTTATATATCAGCAATCAGTCTATAATTTTTGTGATATTCAACGTTTTTTTTTTCTTCCTAGCTTGCCTTAATAATGAAACTGTGCAAGACAACATTTCAAAAAATATTCATGATACGGATCCGTCTTACGTACCATCAAACACTTCATCTGATGAAAGTTATGTTCAACCTGTGATAGATCAGGCAACAAATTCTGTTACTAAAGAAACTAACAACTCAGCAAATACTTCTAGTGGATTAGAAATATCAATGTCACTAAACGTATCTGGTAAATGTGCCAGGGATGACACTGAAATGTTTGTTACATCAGTTGGTGCGGGAAACAAGAAGCATTTCTGCATGTATTGCAAAACGTTTCAGAGCAAAATAGCTCGTCATCTTGAAAGAGTACATGCTAATGAATTAGAAGTACAAAAGTTTAAAAATATACCAAAAGGGACGAATGAACGAAGAAAGATCCTAGAAACGATACGTAGACGTGGAGATTTCTATTTTAATGTCGATTGTGCAGTAAATGATGGTGAACTACTGGTAGAAAGACGTTCAAAAAAAGAATACAACAGAACACCTTCTGATTATGTCGTATGTCCAAAATGTAAAGTTGTCATTCTAAAAGTTACAAGCAGACATCACTATCGGAGATGCATTACGATTAAAAGTAAAGATACTAGATCGATATCGGTTTTAGGAAGACAAGTGGTAGGACGTATACATAATGAGGCAAGCAATGATCTAAGAAGACGAGTTTTCCCAATTTTACGAGAAGACGATACAGTAAAGGCTATTCGTTACGATGAGTTAGTAATCGCATTCGGTAATCAACAGTGCGAAAAATATAAAACATCTGAACACAATGATGCGATGATTAGACAAAAAATGAGAAGGATGGGTCGCCTACTTCTAGAATTGAAATGTAAAAATTCTAATATTACGGATTTTGCTTCCATTTACTTCCCCCGATACAGCATTGCTTGCATTGAAGCAATCAATAGTCTAGCCGGTTTATCTTTGTGTGCAAAATTTTATAAAACTCCATCACTGGCTTCTGCACTTGGAGGTTTGATAAAAGAAATGGGCAAAATTTTGATCAATCGATGCATTAGAAACGAAGACGGAGAAAGGAAATTACGTACCGAAGATTTCTTGAAGGTATTTACCGAAGATTTTAATACACGCGTATCAAAAACAATATCAGAAACAATGAGTAGAAATTTGAGACGTAAAAAAATTACGTTGCCTTCTAAGGCAGATATTATTAAGCTCCATAACTTTCTAAAACAAGAACGTGAAACAACTTATAATTCCTTGGAAGAAAAGTTTTCCTATGATGCATGGCTTTCACTTACAAAAGCAACATTGATTTCAATACAAGTCTTCAATCGTCGTAGAGCTGGAGAGATACAAAGGACGCTAATCGAAGATTATAAAACTTATCAAGGAATTAATTTTCAAACAAACGATATGTATAAAGCGCTTTCACCACGTGCCAAAGAAATTGCCAAAAAATATGTACGATTCACCTTAAGAGGTAAACTTGGACGAACGGTACCAGTCTTACTAACAGCAGAATTAAGAGACTGCATTGAAATGATTTTAAAGCATAGAAAGGCTGCGAAAGTTTCTTCAAAGAATCCGTATCTATTTGGTCTTCCTTCGCTTAAAAAAGATAATCATAAATATCTTTTAGCGTGTGACTTATTACGGCAATACGCAGTAGAAAGTGGCGCAGAAAATCCAGATACTCTTCGTGGAACTCAATTACGGAAGCATATAGCAACAACATGTATTCATTATAATCTATCAGAAAATGAGATTTCAACGCTTGCAAACTTTATGGGCCATGCCGATAAAATTCATTTATCTCACTACAGACAACCTGTTATAGAAAAAGAAATCTTAGAAATATCTCAATATCTTGAAGCAGCACAAGGAGTTGATATGGATGAAAGTGACAGTAATGATTCTGACTCTGGACTCTCAGATATAGAAAATACAACGAAGACTACCACGAAAACTTACGATGGCGAAATTAATGAGGGAGAACCATCCGGGATTTCCAACAAAATTGCATCTAAAAGAACCATCCGGGATTTTCAAGAAGGTACTTTATTCTTTTACAAATAAATTAAATTAAAATTTTTTATTCATACTTTACTTTAATGGTCAATTGGTGGATCTAATTTTGAATCTGAGGTTATATAGATTCTTTGATATAGAAGGTACATTCGTAATTCAATCTTATATTTAAAGAGGTCTTAAGTTTATCTTCAAATGCTATGTAGCCAATAAAACGGCTCTTACAGCATCTGAAGATGAAATTAAGACGGTCTTAAATATAACATCGAACTATCAATACCTGTCATAGATTCATAAATTTCTTTCGTTGTAGATGTAGATGAAGATGTTGATGAACCTGATACGTCGTCGGATATTAGTTACTTAGATGATAATATGGAAAATGATCAAAATGTGGTAAATGTAAAGAGAAAAAAGAATCAGAATCGTAAACTGAAGGATTCTCAACAAAGAAATAAGAGTAAGTAAAAAATTATTTTGCAATTATAATACACATATAGGTATATATACAATTTTGACATTATAATTATACACATATACATATTGCACATATACAAGGTGTATGACAAAAAGTTTCGAATCAAAAATATACATATAGATTTGGTCATACTGAACAAAACAGCCCTTTACCATTTTGCAAACCACGCAAAATTTTGAATTATTAATTATTAATTATTAAAAATTGTCATGTATAGAGGTTTCTTTAATTAATAACTCGGAAATTTGCGTGGTTCGCAAAATGATAGAGGACTTTTTGTTCTGGATGACCTAATCTACAATACGTGTATGTTTTGAATTCGAAACTTCTCGTTACTTACTCTATATATATAAATCTTTAAATATTTTATAAAATTTTAATTAAATATTATATGTAAATCTTTAGAGACAATTATATAAATTAATAAATATTTTAATATTGTATTTCCAGAATCTACTCACACATGGACACCAGATGAAAAACGTGTCGTTCTCGATGCTTTTGGTCATTACATACATTCCACTGACAAGAAATTACCCACATTCAGTGAAATTGGAAATCTTATTCAAAAGCATAAGGACTTATTAGGACACCAAAAAGTGCCTGCGATTAAAACATGGGTACGCAATCAAAAACAAAAATATAAAAAGGGGATGAAAGTATAAACACAGAATGATTTCGTTTTTAAATGATACCTTAGAACATCAGCAGTAAGTAAAATAATAATTGTTTTATTAATAATTATTCATTTTGATAGTTATTTAACATTTATGTTATAATAATTTTTTAACATTTATTTCAGAACTATAACTATTTCAAAAAAGAGCAATACTTTGTAACCATGATTGATCGCGACAATAGCCGAGGTGATCGGAGAAGTTGTGTATAATGTCCTGATTCAACGGCCCCTGTCCCTGGTTGAGTGTTAATAATGACGTTAATATCTCTCACATTGTCAAGCCAAACTGGCTCTTCGTTCAGCTTCCGACTCATCCATCATTTCTCCTTATGCAAAATTTGGAAGACAGCATGATATATTGGTATAATGATAAATACTGAACAGAAACACTTGAATCCATCTGTACATAAGAATTGTCAAGAAACTCTACAATCTTCACGCATAATTTGCGATTCTTAGTCGATATGGACTAGAGTTTAGTACAATCGCCATTGATAATCTTCTTTAATCGCGTCAAAATTGATTATTTCGCTTTTTGACTTCGTTCTTTACTCATGTACTTCTTCGTAATACTTTATTGAAATCGCTGTGAATACTCTGACAAACATATTTCCTAATAGTTGATTATTTACATAGAGATATGGTAAATAACGCAGTATATATATCATTCTAACAATGATCAATAAGACTACATTTAGCTGTACAGAAGATATAGTTTAATATGTACGTTGTTTTTTTCATATGAGCTACTTTTATATAAACTGCAGTTAACACTTCTTGTATAACGTTTGTAAATCTTGCATAAGCAAGTGATCTCAGTTCGTAAAACGTGCAATTTAATCTAAGTATTTTGTGATTTAGTTTAATATGTACGTAGCTTTTTTTATATTAACTACTTTATATAAAGTATTTTGTGATTTAGTTTATGTACGTAGTAAAACAACGTAATATGTACGTTGTTTTTTTTATATTAACTACTTTATATATAAGTATTTTGTGATTTAGTTTAATACGTACGTTGTTTTTTTTATATGAACTACTTTTATATAAAATACTTGTATATAAACTAGTTAACACTTCCTGTACAACGTTTGTAAATCTAGCATAAGCAAGCGATCTCAGTTCGTAAAACGTGCAATTTAATCTAAGTATTTTGTGATTTAGTTTAATATGTACGTTCTTTTTTTTCATATGAACTACTTTTATATAAAATACAGTTAACACTTCTTGTATAACATTTTGTAAATCTTGCATAAGCAAGTGATCTCAGTTCGTAAAACGTGCAATTTAATCTAAGTATTTTGTGATTTAGTTTAATATGTACGTAGCTTTTTGTATATAAACTACTTTATATAAAAGTATTTTGTGATTTAGTTTAATATGTACGTTATTCTTTTTATATCAACTACTTTTATATAAAATAGCTCATATAAAAAAAAACAACCTACATATTAAACTAAATGAAAATACTTTGATTAAATTGCACGTTTTACGAACTGAGATCACTTGCTTATGCAAGATTTACAAACGTTATACAAGAAGTGTTAACTGTAGTTTATATAAAAGTAGTTTATATAAAACGACTAATCAAAGTATTTTGTGATTTAGTTTAATATGTACGTTATTTTTTTCATATGAACTACTTTTATATAAACTACAGTTAACTTCACTTCTTGTATAACATTTGTAAATCTTGCATAAGCAAGTGATCTCAGTTCGTAA
>NW_020218376.1:0-8477 GCF_003070985.1 Temnothorax curvispinosus | reverse complement strand
TTACTGTATGTATTAATCTGTTTCCGCCTTCCGCATGTAAAATACCGCGTGCCGTTATCGTCTATCTGTATATACGCCGCGACGGACCCCGTACTGTTAAATACCGCGCTGCGTTATCCCCGCCTCGGCGTGCCGCAGCCCGAGGCGAAGACTCGAGCCCCGATATTGCATATACCGAGTCGCATTGCACCGGCACTACCGGCCACTAAAACCTACCGCGTCTAAGTTTGTAATACCGAATCCGAGGATTGTATAATATATTTCATATCAGAATTTTGAATAAATTGTATGTTACTGTCACATGGCAAATTATCGTCTCTGGGCCTTTCATCGAACTCCCGAATCCTGTAAGCCAGTCCGCGTTCGATAAAGTCAGGCCGTTACAATTGTTATAAATATTGAAAGAAATCTAAAATTTTGTTAATCAAAACAGCGCTGATAAGCATGTACAATTTTTATTCAGAAGAGGGAAGAAGGTAAAACATAACATTGAAAATCATAAATAAAAACTTTATTGATTCGTCAATTTAAACAATTTTTTTTCACAACAAATTTTTTTGCGATTTTAAGATTTTTCTGGTAGGTATTTTGCCTCATTCTTAGCCGTATGTAATATATTATTGAATATAACACAATGTTTGAGGCGTGCTCTTTGCAAAAAAAGTAAATTTAAAAATAGACATAACTTCATCTAACGTGCAATCAAAAACATCGCGACGGGATATTTAGCAAAACATGCCTCTACGTGACGAATTAAGTTGATAAAACTCAAATTTGCGTGAATCAGTCTTCCTCTTGATTTCAGATCAACCAAATGCGACACTGAAGATGCACTAGAAGAGTCTGATTTTATCGCTTCTTAACAAGTAATGCATTTTTTGTGAATTTTCAATACTTGTTTACATAGGTAACCTGTGAATCCCATATAAATATGTAAAGGAGTATGTCGCATGTTCGGATGACATGCAACGAGAGGAAATGTTCTAGTCCACGATATATATGAACAAAACTAAAGCATGCAATAGCAATTCATGGCGAAAACGAGAAGCAATGTTAGTCTACAATACAAAGATATCTACGATAAGATTATAAGAAATAGATCTTAAAATAAAAAACCTGTAACGTAGTAAATAATACAGTCAAGGATAGGGGAATCGGACAGGGCATAATCGTGGTCAGGATTATTCTCAATGACGTCATTTGCCTCCCAATCGTCGTGCTGCAGAATCTCGTCTAGCTTCGTTCAAATTTCACGTTGATACTTAACACTTTTCGCCTCAGACTTTTACCCATAGGCTGTTTTTAAATCCTGCAATGACAGCAGAAGCTGTGGCGACGACTGTTCGGACACAGTGCGGTTTCCGAATTTTGGAGACTTTATGATGCTATACACCTACAATATTTTATACAGCTGCAAGAACGTGGGGCTGTGTGAGTGATCGTTACACTCTGTGACTTGACGAATGATGCCAAAGAAATTCTAGAAAAATCGTACGTACATGTACATTTATTTATTGCAAGTAATTATTGTATTAAAAAAGTCAATATAAATTGGAAAGTACCTCCAAGTTATCTTGATTAACTTTTCCTGTTAATAGATATTGGAAATCAAATTTTTCGATAAGATAACAGCACATATTCATAGTAGATCGCAGAAATATTCGCAACGCTTTTGAAGTCTCTCTTGTTAAATATTTATCAGCCGTTATTTCACCTTATTTCACCTTTTTGCAATGCCGTCTTCCACTCGTTTAACCATTCAAGAGATTTTTGCAATACCTGAAGTTATAAGATAACGCTTGTACGAAAGCAATTGTCGACGAAGGTAAACAAATTTTCGATAATTGATGATAAACTTTTCGAGAAGTATCAAATGCATACCTTGAAGTCTTTACTCTCCGGGATAACCCCTTCATTCGGAGTTTTGCTGTTCAACGCATTGAACATATCATTCATTTGTTTACAGAACCCGATCGTTTCCTGACATCCTTTCAGAGGTCCTTCTGGGTTATAGCGTAAATAAAAATTTAGCCTTTGTACCACAGAATTGCTAAAAACCTGTAACAGCGTAAATACAAAACACATTACTCACGAAATGGACAAACTATTTAAAAAAAGTAAAAACGTGAGTGGAACATAAACTACCTGTGTCGCGAGTCGAACGCGTATTTTCGAAGTGCTGTCTAACACAACGTGCCGTTGTGTTAACTTTGGACAGGCCCTCGCATTCCCAGCATGTTGGATGTCAAGGTTGAACAGAGCTGCGATGTAATCCCAACATATGTAATTGTTCGACGATTTAACCTGCGGAACCAAACACATAAACATTAATTTCATTGCGATGTATCAAGTAAGTTATGCTCTCGCGTCACTTTCTCAAAAAAAAATTTTTTTTTTTTAGGTCGGGTTTCCAGGGATACGTTAGTCAAGCAACTCTTTCCTTCAAGTAATGAAGGCATCATGAGGATAGGTTGTAGCTGGACGATGCTATCTGAGTACCACGATTCACGCAATATGTTTTCCTATCGAACGGTCGCCACTCGGTTTGACCTCTGACTACCGAGAAGGTAAGTATACATTAGCGTCTCGATTATTAACAAGACTTTAATTTTATTTTATTATTTCAGGTTTGATGCCCAAGATGGATCATCAGTGCTGCTGTGCTCCCCGGATCCTCGCATTATCGCATACCGGAGTGCTATTCACCGCGATTATTATTAACAATACTCTAATTTTTCTTCTGTTTCAGGTTCCTGCCCAGGATGGATCATCGCCGCTGCTGAACTTCCCCGGATCCTCGCTTCATCGCATACCGGATGGTCGCTGGACAACGATAGATCATCGCCGTTGGACAAGGTAAGTAAAAGGTAAGTATGTTTAAATAATCTTGGAATTAATTTTCACAAATAACGGTTCCTTTCATTTCAGGTCGTTGGTTATGATGTTACAATGTTTTTCGTATACATAAGTTTCCACGTCAGAGTGCCCCTTGCCGCTCGGGTATCACTCCAAGGTAAGTATATATACTCTTGCGTATAACATTAACGATTCTTTTATTTCAGATCGCCGTTTCAATGATGCAAGATGTTTCACAATTGCAAAGGTGGTTCACGTTGATTAGATCACGCACCCGTTTACGCCGCCTTTTACGGCTAACACTCCCCGATCACGTGACAGCTATGTGCCACTCGCTTATTTCGAACAATTATCGCGTTCACATAATTACGCGGGAGCTTCCGGTTGTTAATAACGATGTCCGTACTATGTCGTAGCCGTGAGACCCAATGTTCACGGTTGTAGTATACTCGATATGCACTTCCGTTCGCTAATGTTATATCCGAACTACTGACCTACGCTTTTGACAAACACTTTATTATTTAACGGTAAATCTGTACCCCTCGCTATTGTTGAACGAGTATTTAACGCGCAAATACGCGGGAGTTTCCGGTTGTTATATACAGTCAGGAAAACGTCCGCACGCTCCTACTGTATCCGAAAGACTGCCTCGAGAAATGGTGCTCGCTTCGTCTCCCCACTGTGCCGCGTCGCTCCCACTCTCGTACCTGTTATTCTCGCCTATTGTATTCGGCACGTACTTCTGGGTACGATCACGTTTCGCCGCATGACTATCACGCACCCGCCTAGTGAAATACTTCTAGAACTTTCTACCCGTGGAAGCTTCTCGACGTTTTTCGACGGATTTCTATACATCTCCTGGAGACGATTCGCCATGTTGATAGCACTTGACCAACTTGTTCGGGCGATAACGGGAACCTCTGCGCACGTTATGTTCCCGATGTCGCTTCCTGGCAAAGTTGCTCGGTTTAACTTTGCCTCGTCCGCTGACGACGCCGACCCCTCTGGCGTGTCTCCTAGATGATTTTAGCATTAATTCAGCCGACTGTTCCAGGAGAAGATGTCGGTGCCTCTTTTTTCTGGCGCCGTGAGTTTTTCTCGACGCCGACCTCATGGATGTGTTTACTAGGTCTCATTGAGCACGTCTACAGTGCTTGTTCCAGGAGAAGACGTTGGTGCCGCCAATTCCTAGCACCGTTGGGTTTTGACGACACCGACCTCATAGGTACATCTCTGGGGTGGTTCTAAACAGCACCCTGCCGCTTGTTTCAGGAGAAGACGTTGGTGCCGCCAACTCCTGGCACCGTTACCTGTGGATGACGTTGACTTTATGAGCGTGTTCCTGGGATGGTCCTAAGTCTCTCCATATACCTTGTTCCAGGAGATGACGTTGGTGCCGCCAACTCCTGGCACCATCACTTTATGATAACGCCAATCCTATAGGCGTGTTCGTAGAGTCCCTCTAAAACAGCTGTTTATGCACTTTATTCTAGGGGATGGTGCTGGTGCCCCGAACTCCTGGCACTGTGGTTCCAGGATGACGCCGACCCTGTAGGCGTGTTACTCGGCTTACTCTCAACAGAGCTGTGGCTTTTGTTCCTGAAGATGACGTCAGTGCTCTGAACTTTCTGCACCGCGCTTTCAGGATGGCGCCAATCGCGTAGGCGTATATATTAAGTGTCGTGCAATGTATTTCTAAGGTTTATTCCAGGCGAAGTCCTCGGTGCCTCGAACTCCTGGTTCCGCAACCCTACGTAGTAGCCGCTTTTACGGGCATGTGTTTGGTGCTACGCTAGTTCGTTTTGCATGATTGCTTCTTGTAGATTGTCGCGGTTCTAGCTTGTTACGCACGCTGCTTCCGCCGATTCGCGTGCGACGCGAGAAAATAACTCTTAACTGAATCAGATGCGAGAACCGTCTTAATAAAAATAAAAGTTGAACCGGCTTGATCAAAATGATAACCTAAACCTATGTATGCCGCGCTATATTGACGCGAGCTTATATCTACGCAGTAAACTTAACCTATTATTTACCTATCACCTAATAAAATCATATGCCATATGGGCCAAAAGAATACGCGCAACTTAAACCTAAGAGAGCAAAATGAACTATCTTTGTCAACTCCGTTGTCCTAAACTTAACGCGATACTGGAGGCATTGTCCGCTCTCTCCGTCATGCTCCCGCTCCGTTTCAGAAGCAGATAGGGGAATACTTCCGGGACTCTGAATCGGTGCTCGGGCTTTGGAAGCGCTCCGTCGACTGGCTCCTCTCCGACGTCGACTCCTCGGATGTGCTCTCGCTGGCCTCCGGCTCTCCTACGGGTACCTTAACGCGCTGCAACACGAGTCGCTGTAACCCTGCTCGTGGTTTGCCCGCGCTCGGGCCGCTCGAGGAAGTGCGCGGTCGCAAGGTAACAATGAGAAAAATGAGTCATGCTCTCGCGTGACTCTCTTTATAAGGGCCACTTCGACTAAACTCCGATTAACTTAATCGTTGATTAGTCCACTGGAAATGACCAATCGCATTTGTTAATCTGCTTAATGAGCAAATGCGATTGGTCATTTCCAATGGACTAATCAACGATTAAGTTAATCGGAGTTTAGTCGAAGTAACCCTTAATATTTCTTATGCCCGTTTCTACCATATTTGCTTTAACCTGCAGTTCAGCCAAACTTACGTTAGTTCTAAACTTCGGTTTAGTTCTGATAGGTTTCTACCAACGATACATATGCATAGTGAACGTTTAGCTAAATCTATAACTTGTATGTCCCAACTCAAAAACATACTAAAGATAGAACGTGATTGGTTTAATGTTGATTCTAAGGGATTGTGATCAAAGTACAAGAATTACATATAATATTGCGAGATTATTATGAATATTATTATTAAGTTGAAAATATGAACGCAGAAAGCAAGCGTAAACGTGCTGTAAATTTTACAGAAGCAGAAAAAGTTATTTTAACATATTAGGTGTTCCGATACAAAAATATAATAGAAAATAAGAGATCCGATGCTATAACCTCTAAAGACAAAGATAAAACTTGGAAAGTAATAGAACAATTATTTAATAGTATGTGTTCAATTAAATTTCGAAGTTCAGAAGTCTTAAAAAGTTGTTGGGATAATTTGAAGAAAAAAACAAGAAAGTTTTTTGCAGATAAAAAGATGAAATTTTATAAGACAGGTAAATGTTTAAAACTTTATACTTCTTTGTAACATATATGTTATCAGTTTAATTTTTGTAATAGGATAACTTTTTATTCATATACAATATTTTATATATCTAAATTAATAATTAAATCTTCATTTTAATATTGACAACTTCTGTTTAGTAGAAATTAAACACTAAAATATATTTGCAAACTTAATAATAAAAATATATACAATTCTTTTAAAATGCAATCTTAACATTAGGTGGAGAACCTTGTGAATCTAGATCAGATACACTTATAGACCGTGTACAAAAAATTATAAAATCTTCAGTTGATGGCTTAACAAGTACGTTTGATAGTGTTACGTCCAACCCCGGGATTAGGATATGAAAATCTGGGAAGCAAAGGAAAGGCTAGCCAGAGGGGTCGGGGGAAGGGAGGACGCAGCTAGATACTTACAAATGTCGCTCGCAGGTACGCGCTCAGAGACGCGTGGCGCGAGCCGAACGCACTTTTATGACTCAGAAAGGGTCAATGTCTGTAAAGACGCTAGGACGCCTTTCGTGAGCGGTGCGATCGTCGGTCCTTTTTCGAGTCAGAGAATTTAATCCCTTTAACTCAGGATCGGACCTCGTGCAATTTCGAGAGGTGGATGGTACTGAGGATGAGGTCTCAATTAAATGAAAAAAACAGTTGAGTTTATCTTAGAAATAAATAGAACATTTATTACAAATTAACGTAGAATTTACTAATGACATTGAGTAAAGAAAATCAGGCGATGGTACAAATAATAAATAAATCCAGATAAAGAGTAAATGTATTAAATGTAGGTGTAATATGTGTGTGTATTTCTCGCGGGTAATACATAGGTGCGGGGGTGATCGGGCAAGATCTTTAAGGAAAAACCTACTTGATAATGAACATCCTGCCCGCTATCATTACAATCGGAATCAGTAGTGAGATTACATGAATTTAGTGAAGTGTTGTGTATGTGTGTAAATTAATTAAGTTAAAACATATGAGAATTAAAAATATATTTATTCTATATTTATTAATCTAAGATTACGATCTCAGAATCGCCTACTTCCTCAAGATCGAGAGTCGAGGCGGTCGAGGAGGTTGGGGACGGACTTCGGGAAGAGGAGAGGGAATCGGGAGGTTTTAGGAAGCGGGCTAGATCGGGGTTAACGGGGACCACGCGAGGCGGGACCACGCGAAACGGAGCCACGCGGCAAATAGGGCGATGTTCGACAATTGGGCGAGAGGGTAGGACGACTGGGCGATAGGGCAGGATGATAGCGGGACGATTCTGGTGCGAACAACCGGGTTCTTCCGTAAAAGCTGGTAGGGGCGGTGGGATGGCGAGTCGCGGAGGACCGGCGTTGAGCTGCTCCCGGGGGAGTTCGACCTCCCGTCGCGCCCGCTTGTTCTGGCGATTTCTCTGTCGCCTGATCGTGCGGAGATTCGGTCCTTGAGGGGCTAGGACTTTCGGGTCCACTAAAATTATTTACTTATTTAGTCGATCTCTTTTGGACCCGGTCGGAAGCGAACAAAAGGAAATCGTCGAGCTTAAAGGGGGGGGAAGAGGTCAGTGGACAGGCTGGGTCCACGACAACGACGAGACGCCGGGAGCCAAGTCAGGCCTACCACAACGCCAACGACCGCTGGGAACTTGATGCCTACACTAACCGATCCACGAGCATAAGCTCAGGAAGGTCAGTGGACCAGTTGAGTCCACGACAGCGATGAAGACGCCGGGAGGCAAGTCAGGCCCACGACAACGCCAACGACCGCTGGGAACCTGATGCCCACACTGACCGACCCCAAAATAATAAGCTTCCGAGGATCCGACAATCGATAGACCGTTTAAGAAGAGGGGCGATAACGCGGAAAAAGAAGGATCAAGAGAATTACGGGACTTACTACTTGATGACTTGAGTTCAAACGAGTGGCCTTCTCTCTGAAATGGACGTTGGACTCGTCGGTGGGTGAGTCGGGGCGACTGATGGTCCGTCGGATCTGCTGCACTGACTCTAAACGTGGAGTCGAGACTCGAAACGAATGAGGTTCAGACTATAATACCGAGCAATGCAGACTGGAACTGAGAAAATTTCTTTGAGGCCGAGTCCTGTGACGTCGCGATTTAAATAGGAAGGTTCGAAGGATGGAAGGGGTGGATTTTGTGTGGGATGTGTCCGGTTTTTGTTTAAAGGATTTCTGGTTGGCGGGATGTTTCTAATTATTATTTAGGGGAATTGTTATTGGGCGAGATGTTTCTTGCCCAAGGGGTAGATTTTGAGTTTACGCCTATCCTAGAAAGCTAGAGACGGTTATCGATTTTTCCGGTTTTCCATTGATGAGCCCCCTCTTAAGGCCCCACTGTCTTATTGGGGGTTTAACCCATCGGTTTTTTCCAGTGACGCATTTGTTTTTCGGCTCTCGCCGATTTCTCTTTTATTAGGGTTCCT
>NW_020218375.1:0-7086 GCF_003070985.1 Temnothorax curvispinosus | reverse complement strand
ACACACACACACACACACACACACACACACACACACACACACACACAGGGGTGTAAAGTCCGACCATGCAACCTCCACGCGGTACATCCTGGATAATACTAATGCTGGCGGCACCGTAAATTCTAAAGCTCATAACTCAGGCAATTCTCAATGAAAATAGGTTTTCAAGTAGTGTTTTGGAAACGTCTTGCTGCCACCTTTAATACTGTGTCATAAAAAATGGGGTGTTCCGTTTAAAAAATTTAGGTTGGTCTTGACCTCGCCTTGACGCCTCCACTCAAGGTCAAACGGATATGATCATTGAATAGAACTTTTAAAACCGTACAACTTTGGTTCGAAACATTTTTCTCAGAAACGTTTTGTTTTCGAGCTATTTGACCGTTTCCAGACTTTTCTCGCACCCTGACAGGGTGTCCAAAAAATTGCCTACTCCACTTCGGGAGGTGATTCGGGACCCAAAAACAAGCAAAAAAGTTCATACAAACATAGGTCCGGAAATGAGCCGTTTCCGAGTTATAGCCACTTTTATGTTCAAAAATCGTAATTTAGGCCGGTATTCATAATCAGATCTTATTTCAAGACCGTCTCAAGTAATATCTTAAGATGCTAATACAGCTCTGTGATTGGTTAATGACATCTTAAGATTGTACTTAAGATGGTCTTAAATATAAGAACCGACTATGAATACCGGCCTTTTAGAATCCGCTTAGCATCCTTCTTTCTTAATTATTTCTTAAATTAAAAATTTTTATTTTTAAATATTTTTAATTTTTTTAATTTTAATTTTTTTATTTTTTTTTTCAATTTTTCAATATTTGTAAATACGATTACATTATTTTTTAAAAAAATCAGTTGTTTTCACGGCTACTTGAAATCAGTTGTTTTCACGGCTATTCAAAATCAGTTGTTTTCACGGCTACTTGAAATCAGTTGTTTTCACGCCTATTCAAAATCAGTAAGTAAATCACGGCTTTTCAATAAGTTTCAAATTATTATTTAACAACACCTTACTTTTAGGTCGTATCTAATCTTTCCGTATTCATATCAATGGATCGTTTAAGTTTTAATGAATTAGCTGATATGCATCTTATGTATAGTCTTGCTCAAAGTAATGCTGCCGAGGTAAGAAGATTATACATCCAGTCTTTTCTAAATCGAGATGTACCGGGAATAGCGTCTTTTCGAAATGTAGACAGAAACTTGAGAGAATTTGGTAATTGTAATTAAAAAAAATTAAAAATAAAAATTTACGATTTTTGAACATAAAAGTGGCTATAACTCGGAAACGGCTCATTTCCGGACCTATGTTTGTATGAACTTTTTTGCTTGTTTTTGGGTCCCGAATCACCTCCCGAAGTGGAGTAGGCGATTTTCTGGACACCTTGTATATATGTATATATATATATATACTTAAGTAGCAGATGATATTTTTTATGTTTTTTTAATATTTATTTTTCATTAATTATACATTGTACAATTCATTGTAAAAGAAATATTTTTTTTAACATTTATTAAATATTTATTTTACATTAATTATTTGTTTGAACTAATGATTTAGACGCTCGACAGCACACGGATGTGCCTTCCCTTTGGTGTGCGTTGGCAGCATGTGGAGGGGATGCGCTGCTAGCGCATGCCCAGAGGCCATATTCTGTTCGTCGTCAGTGCCGTTAACGGTGTCGGCGCAGCTTCTACAGTTCTACACGATACGAAAAACCTGCGCAATGACGCTTATCAAATCCACAGTTATCTATAGGTAGGAACGGAATACAGGCCCAGCGTATTTCCTCCACATGTTACCAACGCACACCACAAAGCGAAGGCATATCCGGTGTCGCACATATGTGTCTGGTATATTTATAATCAAGGTCGGTAAATGGACGCGGAACAGCGTCGCATGATCGCCATTTTTGCCTCAGTAAATATGTATGGTCCTTACGAAAAAACACTCTAAATAACGCCTAAAAAAACACCAAAAAATAATATTGTAATTTTGGATACCCAAATGGTGTTTACACCATTTGAGCGTTAACGCCAAGAAAATTTTTGGTGTCATTTTTGGTGTTTTTCTTGGCCGAAATTACGCTATTACTTTTTGGTGTTTTTTGGGTGTTATTTAGGGTGTTTTTTTTTAGGGACGTGATGTGCTTCCGATTTGGCCTATTAACTTTCAGATTATCACATGTCGTGGCATAATTGACGATTATTACGTACCGCAATACAAGCCTGATGATGATAAGTATGGCGATGATATAGGCCATCGGTATAAAAAAGAACCTTACTTACCTTCACCACGCCTATAACCAAAATGTTCTTTGGATCATGACTACGTACGTCCAGACGTTTGTGAGTTTATCCCTGAACCGCAAACAGCAATCTGCTTCATGGAGTGGTGCCCTTAGCATCGTATCAAAGAGCCTATTTGGATTTGGGGGACAGGGGACATTGATTCATTTTGTTTTACACGCCTGAGGTACGGAAGTAAAGTGTGACAAAGTGTAGTGAAATGTAATGTAGAGTTATTTTTAATGTTTTTTTTTTCTGTTTAGTGGCCGCCGTAGGTGCGCCATTTATTAATGATTGAGATAGAGATAGAGGGGTGGTGGGTGCGGATCCGCAATTAAAATAGCATGCTCGCAGCAGCAGCCTTATATCGACGCTATTTGCAAGATTCGCAATTTTGTGTATGTATAAATAGTCTACGAAGATTCTAGCGCGCAGTCAAGAGTTTGAAACGGTTCAAGTAGGTCGCTCTGCAAACAGCCTCTAGATACGATAAACAATAAGTAAATACGAACAAAATTTTTTGTATATACTTTTGCAAAAACTTTTATAAACATTTGTATTTTTTTCAGTTTTAATAAACCCCGTTTTTTGCCACGTATTTTGCAAAGAAGATTTGCCTTGACATCTACAGCTTACAAATATTTAGATGTGGGAATCAACGTTGGGCCAACATCCTTTGTTGAATTAGTTCTTGGAGATAATTAAGGAAATCGGATAGTGTTACCCCATGCGACGTGGACGGCGCTCATCGAAAGACGTATAAAGAATAACTTTTGGGGTCAACTATCGGTTCTTCGCTATCAATTAAGAATGCAGTTATAGAACGCGTAAAAATGCGCGATGCGAGTATTGTAAAATTTACATCGTGCAATGCTTGTCTGTACATAAAACCTTCGACTATGCTTTTTTTATTCGAGCTCAAACAATGTGTCGAACATTAATATTTCAAGCTGTATCAAAATACACATGAAGTAAATATGAAATTTAATCAATTTGTAACTATTTTACAGCGGAAATGTATCATCAATAAATGTAATGCGGCAAATATCTTGCGTGAGGTTTATGATGAAAATTCAATTATTGATTGCGAATTATTAGTCCACGCTTTAGATACTATTGTGTATAATGCGCTACATGACAAATAAATATATTATAATAAAAAAATTTAAATTGTTTTCTTTTTGTTTACCGTTCCTCCCATTCCATGTTATTAAAATTAAGCTGCCTTATTGTCTTCGTTTATTTAAATAAATTAATAAAAATTATTCGAAAAATAAGATACTGTTGAGAGAGAACATGAATGCGAGCTACGAAGAGGAATGGAGAAAGACCGCGAGCGGGAGACAGAGAAAACGCGAATAGATAGGCGAATGATGGAGATGGCAAGTGAGAGAGGATGCAAACATGAGGATAGGTAAGAAGAGGCGAATGGAGAGTCAGATAGATAATGCGGGTGGGATAGAGAACGCGAACGAGAAGACGCGCGCGAGGGAGAGATAACGCGAACGGGGGACGGGAGAGAGAAGGCGCGCGCAGGAGCGCACCGTGTGACGTCGCGCGGATCCCCCTTCACCGCGGACCGACGCGGCCGTTACACGCTGACCCCCCTCCCAGCGGCATCCGAAAACGCGAACGCGGTTCCCCTCTCTCCGCGGCGCCCGAAAACGCGGTTTGTAGTTGGACCCCTCGCAGACCGTACCACCCCCCCCCCCCTCTCCCGCGGACCCCTATACGCGTATCGTACTCCCCCCCCTCTCCCCGCTGGCCCCTCGCCCTAGTTGCACACTCCCTCCTTTTGCCCCGCGAACCCCGCTCCCATCGGGCATGGAGTACCCCGCGCCGCGAACCCTCCCTGCTCCTCTCCCTCCTCGGAGCACCCGGCCTTACAATCCTCATTCTATTCCTACTCAGAAACTATGCACTAAAAAAATACAAAAATTTACAAAAGTGTTCCAATTTTAACATTTTATGTAGATTTTTATAGCACTTCTTAAATTCATGTAGAATTTTATAGATTCTGGCAATTAATATTGCTTCTTCATAGAGGAAGCTTTGTTTTTATAAACTTCGTATATAACCTTTGATTGCATATAAAGTTAGGTCTAATCAACCAATTTTTAAAGAATTATACATATATGAAATAGGGGTAGAAAAGACCAAAGAAAAAATTGTTTTAGTTTTCAATGCCAATGTGTTCAGAATGTTTTAAAACGTCGAAAAATTGTAATTTAAAAAATGTCCGTGTGTGTGTGTGTGTGTGTGTGTGTGTGTGTGTGTGTGTGCCAAATTTATCGAAATTTCTATAACTCAAAAACTGATTAACCAAATTTTAAAGAGTTATACATGAAATAGGGGTAGAAAAAACTGAAAAATATAATAAAATTAATAAACATTGCTAATAATAAAGGGGTTACCGATTTTTATCTAAATAATTGTACATGATTACTCTAATTTCCGCAAATTTTGAGATATCGAGCTTAATTTTTCTTTATAGATAGACTATCATTAAAGGTAGGTTGGTGTTAAATTTGACAATGATTGGTGAAGGGGTTACCGATTTTTGCATAAAAAGTGTACAAGTTATACATGCAATCTTATGCACAAAGTATTATTAAAGAAAGGTTGTTTTGAATTTGGCGAAAATTGGTGAAAGGGTTACCGATTTCTGCCTAAAAAATGTAGGGTAGACCGAGGCGAATCGAATTACTAATTAGCACGATGAAACAGTTCGTTTGACAAACAAAACACTAACGAAAACTGTCTTGAAACTTATATTGATCCGATTCGCTTCAGACTACCCTAAGTTATTTGATGGATAGAGTATTATTAAAGAAAGATTGTTATTGACTTTGACGAGGATTGGTGAAGGGATTACCGATTTTTGCTTAAAAAGTGTATAAGATGTATATGTAATTTTATATAGAGTATCATTAAAGGAAGGTTGTTTTGAATTTTGCGAGGATCGGTGAAGGAGTTAGATAGATAGATAAGTTTATTGTGTATCCCCGCAGGGTTTACAAGGCGTTTTTATGAGAAACGTACCCAGACCTCTTACAAAACACTCCCCTTCGCGCCCTGGCCATATGCGACCTTACAATTTATTTCCCCTCCCTTCGTCTTTCATCCAGCCATCTCCTTCCGCCTTCCTTGTTTCAGTTTCTTCTCCGCTTCCCTCATTTCTGCCACTGCTCTCTCTCTTTCCTTCCTTCTCTCTCTCCTTCTCCTCTCGCTCGCCGCTTTCCCTCCTTCCTATTTTACCTTCGCTCTGGAAATAAACTGTGTTATACCTTGGTCTTATTTCCCTCTCCTCCTCCCCTCCCTTTTCCCTGCCACTTCTTTCTCAATTTCCCTTCCTTTCTCCTTTCCATCCTACCTCCCTCTTACTCTCCTTTCTTCCTATGGCCCTCGTCCTCGTCCGTATCCATACCCTCGCCTCCACCGATTTATCCTCATCCATTTTCACCCTTAATCTGCTCCCTTCCTTTCTCCTTGCTTCTAATACCCTCCACTTACCCTCTTCACTCCCCATCTTTACTATTATCGTCACCCATTCTCCTCTCTGACCTATCACGCTTACCTCTTTCACCTCCACATTTACCTTTAATCCTTCCGAAAACAAACAGACTCTTCTCCATCCTTTTCGTAATCTCGTTCTCCTCCGTCTTCTTCCAACTCCTACTTTCCTCCTCTCTCCTTTCCTTTCTCCTTTCTTTCTCCTCTCTTTCTCTTACCCTCGTCTCCACCGATTTATCTTCGTCCATCTTTACCCTTAATCTATTCCCTTCCTTTCTCCTTGCCTCCAAAGTCCAGTTCACGCACGCTCGGCTTCTCTCCTTCTTCGTTTCCTCTGACGCTTTCTCTCCTTCTCTTTCCATCTCCTGTCTATCTGTCCGGCCCCTTCGATCGTTCGATCCATCGATCTGTCGAGACGACTCCCTGCTCCGTTTCGCACCTGCCGCGCCACCATCGCCAATCCCTCTGTCTCGTGACAGGTCGATCGATCGCCCGATCGATACTCCATGCTGCCAACTCGCTCAGCTCCCTCGTCATGTAACCTGGGCTGCTACCTCCGTTCCTTCAATCCCGCCCTTCTCCCTAACCTCACTTTCCATGTGCCTCTTCACCAACGTTTCCCGTCTCCTCCAGACCACCTTCCGCTTCATCTCCATTCTCTCGTCTTCCTTTCGCACTCCCCTATCTACCCTCTTCAACCAACACCTTCCTCACCTCTCAATCTCTTCCTTCATCTCCTTTCACTCTCCTACCACTTATCCGCCTGTTCCCCCGCCGAGGGCTACAGAGAAACCCCCGGTGAAGGAGTTACCGATTTCTGCTTAAAAGTTACATGTATAAGTTATACATGTAATTTCATATAGAGTATCATTAAAGATGAAGGTTGGTATTGAATTTGGCGATAATCGGTAAAAGAGTTTTTTGTTTATAAAATTTTCAATTTTTTGAGAAATGTTCGTGGTTGCTCTAACTTCCGCCAATTTTGAGATATCGGGCTATTTATAATTTTATTATATTTATTATAAGTTATACACGTAATTTTATATAGAGTATCATTAAAAGAAGGTTGGTATTGAATTTGGCGATAATCGGTAAAAGGGTTTTTTCTTTATAAAATTTTAAATTTTTTGAAAAATCAAAACAGAAGTCGTTTTTGTTCGATCTAACTGGCCAAATAATTAATTTATTTAAATTCACAACGTTTCGGCTGCGATTTTAGCCCTTCTCAAGTGATTAATCCAGCCATAAACCCTCAAAAACCGCGTACAAAATATCCATTACGTTGCT
>NW_020218374.1:0-3691 GCF_003070985.1 Temnothorax curvispinosus | reverse complement strand
AACGCAAACAGAGTTTGGTAGACCTGAAGCCTAATCCTTTTTTGACAATCATCGAGGCACAGCAGTAATCAAGGAAAGATATAAAAAAAAACTTTATCGATTCTTTACTTTGCACAACACGTGACTTTAATAAGTATTTCTAAGCTAAATTAATTCTGTGACTCTCATTGACCGTTAAAGTCTGAAACTGAAATTAAATTCCCAGATACTTTGACTCTGCACGCAACATATGTATATAGACGCGAAAATACGTAGGAAAGCGAGCTAATTTCGTGAATAATTTTTCTCGTTTGCTTTTTAAAATTTCTAATGGTATTAATAGTACCATTAGAATAGTTTGAAATAAATTAATAACGTGCTATAGCATGTTTAATAAGCTTTTTTGAATCTTAAAGACGTTCTAATCTTTCAAATTTTTTTTAGATATGTAAAAGATGTTCTTTAAACTTCTACATTGATCAAATTTCTTTTCAATCTCCCTTCTTAAAAAAGAAGGAATTTTGGTTAGAATAATCGCGATTTAATCATGTTTTAGACCGAGTCAATATATTTTATACGGAATATCTCAGTTTTAGTGTCATTACTGCTCGGAATTACGACCGTTCGCTATTCCACAGCTCATAACTAAGCAATCATTTTGCAACAATGGCCGCTCCCATTCTTTACAATAACAAGCATATAAAAACTGTAAGGGAGAGATATCTCCAGCGCGACATTCACGGACGATCGCAACTTCTTTAGAAGCCGGTCGGGGAGAGACTCGTACCTGACGTACCTGACAGTATCAGACCCGCAATCCGATAATCGCGGCGCATTCCCGAATCAGTTTAGCTCAAGTTAATGTCGCGACGTACGGAAATACGCGGTGATGATATTAATATTAACACGAAACTAAAACATTCAATCAGCAAAATAAATTTGATTAATCGACGACTTTTTTATATCGTGGGGCACCACAGGATAAGCTATCCAATTTTTTCGTCCACGTCGTGCACGCCTAACAAGACTTTCGTCGTAGTTGCGTCTGCCTAAGCGGTAATCGGACACCAAACGAAGCAGCGGAGTCGTTGTCTGGTGACCCATTTATCGCTCTACGCTGTCTAGTGTTACAACCGCGAGAAGAGTCGCGTCGCGAAATATTATCGTACGGGCCACGGTAGATTCGTCAGTGACAAAGAAGTGACAGTGATGGACCAGACCGTGTGGCGAGCACCGGCGAAAAGATAGCAAGATCATTCGGTTTCCATCAAAATTCGTCGATTTTCTTTCGCAGTCGTAATCGCAATATCCGTAACTATGCCCGATAAGATAGGCAGGAAGATTCGAATCTCCATCCGTCGCTTTGAATTTGAATGACACGCAAAGTGAAATGGTACCTCAAAACGAACAATGTATTCTAAGATTGAGGTAAAAAGTATCTTATTTATTTATGAACGTGGATACTAGATTAATCTTGTTTAGCTTTAAAACAAAGTGTTAAATTAGTGACTGGACGCAAACAGCGATCCAATAATACATCACAAACATTATTCTAATAGTATATAACTTATAAATGCTAAGTTGAATACATATGCATAGAGAAATTCCATCGGATTCCAGAGACGGATTCCAGCATCATTGTGTATTAAATTATGCATCCTGTACGCTACTAATAGCTAACAAAAATCTTGAAACGGTCAGCCAAAAGAGGCGAGATGTAAGAAAGGCGAGACGATAAGCTGAGAGGAGCGGACAAGTCAAGAGCGAAGATAAAAGCGAGAAAGAAAGAAAGGAAGAGAGAGAGAGAGAGAGAGAGAGAGAGAGAGAAGGAGAAAGAGAGAAAGAGCGAGCCTGTATGCATGCAGAATGCAACAGTTAGCGCACGGTGCGAAGAGAGATGCTATTGCTGACGTGTGCACGTGAGCCAAAGTGAAACGCGATGAGAGAAAGAGACGGAGAGGTAGAGAGGAGAGACTGTGCCGGTCTCACAATGTCGCTTTTTCAACGTACGCGCGTACACGCATACAAACGTACTCGCATACACGTGCAACGTTCCCTGCATGCACGTGGACGCGCATACGAACGAAGAAGACGAGCGGAGCTCTGCGGCGGTTGAATATCGGCGTTTCGGTCGGCGTGATAAAGCGAAGCGAAGCCTCGCGCCGGATGAAATTTTGCGGCGTACGCACGAGGGACGATTAAAACGCAACAGATCACCGCCGCCATCCGTCACCGGATTAGCCCCCGTGTTTTCAACTCCGCTTCGCTTCACCGCCGCGTGTGCGAATGATATTCTAACGGCCCGCTCGCGGATCGTGACGGAGAGCGTATGGAAAGCATCTCGTCATTCGAAATGAATTAACGTCCGAAGAACTGTAATCATTTTATCCTATTATTATTATCCGGCAGATGTGAAATGAAATGAAGGGAAAAAAGTGGGAGGGCACGGGGAGGATTTACGGTACCGTGTGCTCTTGTAAAAATGGATATTTTTTATCTCTTATTAGATTATATTTATCCACTTCTTGCCGGTTCTTTCTCTTTACTATTCTCTAGGCTTTGACAATCTTTGTACAGATAATAAACCTACATCTCTCAATTAATATGATAAATTTATTGAATGTCGACAGTAAAATCAACCTAATTAATAATAGAATCAAAATAAAGAGATACAATTTTTTAATATAGTTGTCTAAAGATTAATTAGAAGCTATACCGTACATGTAAAAAATCATCGATTCTTTAAAGAATTTATCGAAAAATATAAACTTTGATATAATTTTAATTTTAATGCAGATCGCGTTTCGACATTCAACGTTGCAATTTTCACTCATCGATGAAAACGGTGCGAGCGTTCCGACCTCCAACCGGCAGCTGATAATCCGACGATAGCGAATTTAGTCCCTCAAAATTATTTATCTCGTAAATAATTTAAAAGCCAGGGGCGTTAATTACGCGAAATTAGCATCTAACCTCCAACACGACAAGAGAAACTTCTCGCGTAGGACGGAGAAGGAAGGAAGGGAGAGGGAGGAGGAGGCGAAGAACACAGGAGTAGTTGTAAATTGCTTTATCGTATTGCGGGCTTCTCGGCGGCGCATTCGGATGAACGGCGAACGAGGCACGGGGAAACGAAGTAACTGATTTATGAACTGGAGTTACGAGATGTCATCTAACACGATGGGAGATCGGTTGCGTGCCCATGAATGTCAAATAAACGCACGACATTCATCGGTGCGCGGCTTATCGCCGGCCGACGTGTCGTTTTAATCAGCCAGGACACTCGGGCCAGGATCCTTCGTACGTTCTCTCCCGTTAGGAGATAGCCGGTTTATCTATACTTTATTCGCACCAGCTTTGCTATTCCGCGACTACTAAACGCTAACGTTGTTCGTTAACGAGCAAGCCGGCCGCACTAATTATCCCCAGGGTCTACGTAATCACTTAATACCTTGTTATCCGATTGTATCGGACGTTGACCTATTTTGCAGTTTCGAAACATTCGCCACTCGTGTGTCCGAGCGATTATTATTTAAAATGGCCTTTCGCACATCGATGCATAGTCGACCATTGAGAAACTTTTCTTTCGTCGCGCGTGAGGCAATCGGTTATGCAAGCGCGAAGTTCCAAAGCGGAACGATTTAATTGCCGCGACGACGAGTCCGGCAAGATTAATATACGAGATTTATTTGAAAAGTGCTTGAAACAAAAC
>NW_020218373.1:3209-3903 GCF_003070985.1 Temnothorax curvispinosus | reverse complement strand
AATCTGACAAATAAATTGAAAATAGGTTAAGCACGTTTCCCGTGTTGATAAACTATAACGTAATGCGTTCCGAAACCACCACATATTCTACGTCTCACCCCCACTCTCCGGCAGCTAAACGATATACAGTTTTTCGCTTTTTTTAGCGAAACCGTGATCTAACAAACGTTTTACTTAGTATATTCGGAACTAACAAACGATTCCGCATCGATTGACCACGGTTTGAATCGAAAATTGTAAAGAATTCTATATTTACCGGCTAAATTAACACTAAAAATTATTTTTGTGATTACGTAAAAACTATTAACTAACAAACGTTCTAATTAGTCTAACAATCAATAACAAACGACTAACAATCGATTCGTAAAAAAAAAATGTCGTAAGTCGAAATTGTCCGGCTAACTTCTATGAGGTTTCTGCTTATGGCTCCTGCAATTTTATGTGCTTCCACCTTTAGCATAAGGGCCAATTTCACCAACCACAGTTAGCTTAACCGATGGTTAAAGTTAACAGAATTGACCAATAGAAATGAATCCACCCTGCTTTCTATTGGTCAATCCTGCTAACTTTAACCGTCGGTTAAGCTAACTGTGGTTGGTGAAATTGGCAAGGGTGCATCCCCATGGAGAAAGAAATAACGGAACGGAATTAAAACAGAATTTCTTTGATTGGCTAATATCCCAATGGAGATTAG
>NW_020218373.1:0-3199 GCF_003070985.1 Temnothorax curvispinosus | reverse complement strand
TATGAAGTAGGGGTAGAATATTTTCCGGGGATTGCCATAAAGTGTATAATTTTTCGTTACCGATCTTTTCGGAAACCGGTTCCAAAATTTTTCCAATTCTTCTGGAAATAATTGACCGAATCTCAAAGAATTGTATATGCTGATTTTTTTGAAACCGCGAGTTTAATTTTTCATTAATGTAGATACTGATTTTCTTGAAACGTTTCCGATTTTTGTTTCATTTTTCATTAATGTAGATACTGATTTTCTTGAAACGATTCCGATTTTTGTTTAAAAAAATATACGTGACTTCCTGCTCCACTCAGAACAATATTTATACTTTCTGCACTTGAAATACAGTTTTTATTAAAATTTTATTAAAATTAAATATTAAAGAAGAAAAATGTAAAGCACAAAAAGCTCAAGGAAAATTTAAATTTGCTTGAATGTTCCTCATAGAGAACGCTTTGTTTTCGTTAAAAAAATTTTTTTTTGTTTTTCTGAATGTGTTCAGAATGTTCTAAAGCGTCGAAAAATTGCAATTTTAAAAAATGTCTGTATGTATGTAATTGTGTATGTGTGTGTGTATGTGCCAAATTTACCGAAATTTCTATAACTCCAAAACTAATCAACCAAATCTTAACGAATTATATATGAAATAGGGATAGAAAAAACTGAAGAATATAATAGAATTAATAAAAATTGCTAATAATCAAGGGGTTCTTTTTTAATAAAAATTTGAATTTTTGCAGAAATGTTTGTTTATGCTTTAACTTCCGCAAATTTGGAGATATCGATCTATTTCACATTTTATTATATTTTTTAGTCTTTTCTACCCCTATTTCATATGTAATTTTTTAAGATTTGGTTGATTAGATCCAGCTTTATACGCGATCAAAGGTCCATAATTTTGCTCGCATATAAAGATAGAGCACATAAAGCTCACATATAAAACTAATAATTATTATTCCATTTCTAATAATTATTATTAGAAATTATTATTATTATTATTATTTCTAATTATTATTCCATTTCTTTCCAGATGCCCGTCAATATCTTGTAATTTTGAGCAGGAAGTTATTGGTATAATGCCTGAAAGACAAGGCAAACCTTATCCAGATTGCTGTGCACAACTGATTTGTAAGAGTAGACTAATGTCTATAGTCATATAGTCATAGTCTATGGTCTATGTCTATAGTCATAGTCAGGGTAATCCCTGAAGTCGCTGACGCACCATACTATTTGCCACAGATAGGATTCGAGTAACGCGCCATTCTCTACCTCTACTTATTAGCTAATATTTTATTATGTATTCAGTCTTATTCATACAGACTCAAGTAATCGTATAGTTATTATATACTCTTACATTTTAAATATAACATATCAGGCGCACAACTTACATATAGAGTTACATAATATGTGACATCACCATACTCATTATCGCGTACCCCAAACGCGCGCTTTTACAAAAATTACTTTTTTTTATTTATTTACTTCGTTAGTTATAGAATATAGAGTAACGATAAGTCGGTACAAATTGTGGATGTATCAACTAAAAAGTGATAATCTCACGCGCGATAAACGTAAAGCTGTTTGTTTCCTGTGCTTGAAAGCGTTAGCACACACATCGATACATTTCAATATTATTTAATACACAGTACAAAGTACTATTTAGTTTCATTACGTATATATATATTTGTGGAACGGATAGACGAAATGTCTCTGTGCGTAAGTGAAGGGAGAAAAAGGCCGATGTGCTCGGGCTCGAAATCGCATCACTGGCTCGACGGTTTGAACGAATCGGCAAGTGGACCCATTACTCGATCTAGTTTAAGGGTCGGTCTCACGGCTTGCGTCCGAATAATGATGGCGGCGGCATGAGTAGCCAAGGCTGCTTCTTCCAATTGGCGGCATTGGACCTTTGAATGTACAAAAAAAGAAATAAATAAAAAATATACAAAAGATATACACAATTTATGTATGCGTATACAGAATTTCTGTATCTGTATATCGAATATATATAACAGAAGGCCACGGCTCGAGCTTGAGCTGCAGCGCCATTGGATTGGATTGGATATCAAATATATATATATATGTATATATATATATATATATATATATATATATATATATATATATATATATATGTATCCTATTCCATATGGCCTGTGTATGTATTTGGATACCATGGATACCAATACTCGTATTAAATAACAGAAATTCCAGTCGCAAGTATATAGAGGGTTTGTGTATAAATCGGGTGTACAGAATTTTCGGGTTTTGACGGTAACATATATATACACATATTAAAATCTTCTGTATACTCAACTGAGAATTTTACCGCAGATGTACACCGTATATTCGACTTGTATATCCGAACATTTGTATATCCGGATATATCTACTACGGATTATACTGTTATTCCGGTGTGACATTAAAAAAAACGTTTTTTTTTTTATTTTGCGAAAGTATAACATATATTTAAAAATATACTGTTAAGTTTTGGTAAAAAAATTCTAAGTATTTCGGCTTTTACAGCTGCTTCTTCTAGGAGTGCAAAGCGTTTTTTTCAAAACATCATTTCTTCATCTATAAGCGGAGGTAAAATCTAAAAATGTAGCCAATCGATCGTTCTAAAATTTTTGACAGATTATTCTATAATATTCTATATCAAGTATAGCTCTGGCAGGAACTAGAATTATGTGTTTTTATGTTGAATTTAACATATTTATTACATTAAAAAATTGTCGAATTTGTTATTTCTGAACATAAATTAATTTTTTTTCCAACTCTTGCAATAGCGACACTCATAAATTTTTTGTTTCAAATAAGTCTACGAGATCAAATCACTTCCGCCCCCCAGACATCTTTTTTTAAACGTGTCGTCTTTGCGTTGCAAAAACATTTTAAAAAATTAATTTTAATAATGTTAATATTGTTTGATATTCATTGTATAAATAGCTTAACAAATCACAAAAAGTTTTATACTATTACAGATAGTATTAATTAAAAAAAATTGCTCCTGAAAATTGCTCAATTTCTTGGCCGTTATACCCCGGAATAATACTTTAATATACGGTATACATAAGCCTGATGATTATACATATATTCAGTCTCATGCAAGATACACAATGATCAATATACGTTAAACAAATCCATATATTATAAGATACGACCCAATGTGTGTGTATATTCAATATGTGTATATACGGAATACATA
>NW_020218372.1:0-1298 GCF_003070985.1 Temnothorax curvispinosus | reverse complement strand
TGGGTTGATTCTCTTCAGTGAAGCACCTTGTGATATACGACATTTTTCGTTTTGTTATCAGGCGCAAGAACAAATAAAGCGGACGGTTTGCCGACACGTGAACATGCCACGTACAATTGACCATGAGAAGAACATGCATTTTCTAAATTCAGACCACAAACACTCAAGGATTGGCCTTGTGATTTGTTAATCGTCATGGTGAATGCAAGACGAATTGGAAATTGAATTCGTTTAAACTCAAAGGGCATATCGGTTAGGATCATCGGAATCCTCGGAATAAGAACTTCCTCACCTTTGAATTTTCCTTTGAGTATCGTCGCGTGAATCACATTGATCATCAGTTTTCTTATCACCAAACGCGTTCCATTGCATAGTTTTGGTTGGTTTAGATTTCGAAGCATGATGACTACCGAGCCAACTTTTAGTTGTAAATTGTGCGGTGCGGTGGTAAGCCAGGCACATCCAAGGAGTTGAAAAATTCAGTTGGATAGTTGGTGGCTTCGTCTTCGTTTGTTACACAGTCAATAGATTTGAATGAATGCAGAGTACCAAAGATTTGATTCTGAATTACAAAGTTTAAGTCATCCACATCTTTATTCTTAGCCGCTAAAATTGCTCGCTCACTCAACCATTCGTTATTTTTGTGGTTAGTAATGATGTTCGGGAATACTTTGTTGATGAGCTCGTCTTTCGATGAGACAAAATTGCAAAAATTCAGAGGAAATGAAATCAATCCGCTCGATTCGTCGACAGGACACGGCCATTACCGATAGTCAGCAATTGTTTGGAGAAATCTTGAGTAGATGGATCGTTCAGCAATGCAACTCTCATGTTTGCTGCCAGCTGAAGTTTCTTCACATAGCGCCACAGATTTGATGATTTGAGGCAAGCGTTTATTTCATCGGCAGCAGTCGATCTTGGAATGACTGGCAGTGTTTGACGGAAATCGCCAGACAGTAAAATCATTGCGCCTCTAAAACATTTCAAGTTTAATTGCATTACGGCTTTTTTGGGAAAGATTAGATCTTTTGGCTCGCGGAATTTTTAATAATAATACCCGCACAATAAGATTTATTAATAATACTCGCACAAAACAAACAAATCGACCAGTAACATTTCGCGATTTACAGCTTATATACTGACAGGCAGCGGCAATGGAATGTTCCGAGAATTTCTCATACATTCTGTGTTTATATACATCTCTCCATACATCTCATACATGTCTATATTTTTGTTTACATTTCGATTCGAGTATTTTTTCTATGTATTTGGATATCTTTCTAGATTAATTTTTTTTT
>NW_020218371.1:0-3890 GCF_003070985.1 Temnothorax curvispinosus | reverse complement strand
GACATTAATACATCAGTTTCGCAATTGGTTAACATGAAAACAAGAGGAGGATTAATTCATGCAAATTTACATTTTTTTAATTTAATCAAATATGTTGAAGAATGTTTCTCTAAACACGCGACTAATTCAAATGTCTTTAATTTAACGGTAGATGAAGTATTGGATAATTATGAATTCACATTTCCTTGTAAAGATCACGGTTCCGACATCTTGTCTTATGCAATTTTTAATTATATTCGACTAAGAATGCGCCAATTCACTTACCAAGAAAATCAAAAAGTAAAAAAAAATGTATCATTCAAAGAAAAATTTCGAAACTTAACAATGTTTAATATTTAATATTTTTTATTAATATTATGAAAAAAAACTTGACAGCGAATTAACTATTGGACTTTCAAAATTTGAATAGTATACGTACTATTCAAATCTAATATAGTTATCCAATAGTTACTTCGCTCTCAATAGTTTTTCAATAGTTTTTTATTAACACGTTCACTTGCAACAATAATGTGTATATCTCTATATAAATGTAAATGTACCTATTATATACATATATGAATATATTTATAATATTTTATACAGATATTGTTATTTCAAATCCTTCAAAAAATACTAAGAAATTATCTACATAATTGTTTCACATTGCATGCATAATGTTTTAAGTATAATTACATTTTTTTCAACCATTACGAAACTTTCAATCCTTCAAGAATAATTAATGCTTTTAGTGTTATTAATGCTTGGTGTTATTAAATAAAATTTAAATTACACAAATAATTTCCGTAATTTTTACATTATTTATACAATTTGTGTAAATAATAAAACGTCTTCTTGTCATTTAAAACTTTGTAAGAAACAAAACGTTATAAGCAAGTAATTTGAAGCTATATATATATATCTATTGTTTTCACATTTACCATACGATCGCAGCGCTCCGCGGCTAGCGGACGATCTGTGAAGCACAGGTCGTTACATTAAGAGGCATACCCCCACCACGGGAGTTTCGCGACCTGTGTATACGACCGTGATTCAGGGGCAGAGGAAATTGGCGAAACAGAGACTCGATTGAAAGAAGAGGATGGAGAGAGGAAAGCTTGAGAAAAGGGGGATATCGAGGAAGAGGAAGAGGCTGGACAAGCGAATGGAGAGAAACCGGACGAAGAAGAGGAGGGAATATGGGGCGGGGAGGACCAATTTTTCATTTTAATTATTAATTTATTTATTATTGGATTTATTTTACATATTTATTTATCAAAAATATTTTTGTGTTTAATTAAAAATAAGCGAGTGTATTTTTTTCTATTTAATTAATAAAGTTTGAAATTTTCTTTTAAAAATTCTGCGTTTAACTTTTGCTTTAAAAAAAATTCAATAATTTTATTAAATAAAATTCTAACCATCAAATAACTTATTATTTATAATAATAACACTGGTTTACAGCCAAAATGTACATTCAATGCCACTATTTTTTTCCTATGTATTTTGGCCCGCTAAACTCGAAAATCACATATAAAGATTTTTGTATGGATTGGTTTTTGAGATATAAATTTTTGGATTTTTTTCGGAGATAGCTTCACATTTTAGGCCATATCTCGACTTAGAAACGTACGATTGGGTCGCACAAGCTATCATAGTAAAGGTAATCGAATCTCGAACAATCGCGTCTCACATTGTTTTCCAATCGGTTCAGTAGTTTCAATGTTATGGGCCAAAATAATTCAGTGTTATGAGAAAAGTCGATTTTTTGGGCCACAATAAAAATAGAAAATTCACTCTATCGCTATGCAAAAATAGAAAACGTCAAATTATGTCCAGTTTCTTATTTTTTACGCATACTTTTACGAAGAAAAAACCTACAAATTGAAGAAAATCTATGGATAAATACCGGAGTTATGAGCAATTGAGTGAAGGTACAAAAAATCAATTTTTACTCTGTTTTTGTATTTTTTCCCTATTTACATAGAAAACGTTTATTTAATTGATTTCGTTTATTTTTATTATTGAATTTCAATATTACATGCGTCGATTAGAAATAATTTTGGCCCTTGGTGTGTCTTCTGTTCTTATTTGGTTCCGTTTCTCTGATGAGGAACCAAATATAGTCTCCCAACATTTTTTCATCCCAAAATCCTTGGTATGGCTGTTCAATGGTTTTGATTTCTTGGTGAAACCTTTCACCGTGCTCGTCACTTACGTCACCGAGATTCTCCGGAAAAAAATCCAAGTGGAAATGCAAAAAATTAATTTTGAGCGACATATTTACGCCTGTTGAAATTAAAATTGACATTAAATGAACAGATTTTTTTATTTTGTAAACCAATGTAATGAAGAAATACATGCAAGACATGGACGGAAAATAAAATAACAATATATATTTCATACCCATTTTTGCATAATTCTTGAGCAAATCTTTAACAATTTTCTCGTAATGCGGGCTTTTATTGTTTCCAAGAAAATTAGAAACAATCAACTGGAATGACTTCCAGGCTGCAGCCTCATTAGGTTGCAATAATTAGGGAAAATTTTCATCTTTGAGCATTTTTCTTATCTGTGGACCGTCAAAGATTCCTTCCTTGATTTTTGCAATAGAAAGTCTTGGGAAAATTAATCTCAAATATGCGAACGCTCGGCCTTCTTTGTCTAACGCTTTGACAAAGTTTTTGAAGAGTCCAAGTTTTATGTGTAATGGTGGAAGGATGATGTTTTCTGTCTTCACCAAAGCCTTATATGCAACGTTGTCCGAGCCCACAATGACGTTTTCTCTTGCCGGCCAGATCTTTCTCGTGTAATGGTGTGTGCGAGCGCAGCTGTCCCAGAGACATAAAAAACAGCAATATTTCGTGAATCCACCTTGCATTCCTCGTAACATGCCCACCACTTTCAAATCGGAACAAACTTTCCAATCGTGCTCTTCATATTTAATGCGTTTCAACAATTTTACCATTGTCTCGTACGTTTCTTTGGTGTTGACAGCGTGTCCGATTGGGATTGACGGTTTCTCGTTTCCAACATTTAAGAGAACTGCTTTCAAACTATCTTTACTGCTGTCAATAAATAACCGCCACTCTGTTGCATCGTAAGGCTGTCCTAGCTCCTTGAACAAACCAGGAATACCAGGCTACACCTCTCATGTCTCCTTACAGTGCCAGACTAGAGTCAAGCTCAACAGGGTCTTCTTTCCCCGCTAATTTTTCCAAGCCCGTTCCCTTGGCAGTGGTTTCGCTAGATAGTAGATAGGGACAGTGGGAATCTCGTTAATCCATTCATGCGCGTCACTAATTAGATGACGAGGCATTTGGCTATCCATGCAAAAGCATATTTGACCTTTTCGCATGAAATACTTTGAGTAAGGTTTATCACGATCTCTGTAGTACGTTATTTTAACATTCGGAGCCAATAAGTTGTATTGTTTCATCCGAGATGCATGTAATTCTGCTTTCTCTTTTGAGAGTTCTAAGTTTCTCATCCAATCATTTAGTTCAGGCTGTGTTAGGAGACGGGACTCTTGACTCGGTTCGTATTCACTGACACTGGTTTTTTCATCTGATGAAATACAACTCAGGATGAGGTCAGATGAACTGGGACACTTGGGAATGGAAAGTGTATCCAAATGTAAAACTGGAAATGTGACAGATTGTACATTTGCATACTGCCATCGCATATTTTTTCCAATGCTAGTCTGTTTGCTGAGACAAAAATAGCAATCGGTCGCATGACAAAATGGTTTTCTCCAAATCATTGGAACGCCGAATTTCATGTGCCGCCTAATGTAAAAAAATGGTTGTAATCCATGAAAATATTTCATATGAATATCATATAATGCATCACTGAATACATACTCAGTCGAGCCAGAAGCCCAGCCCATAAGATTCATATGGCAAGAAAGACAT
>NW_020218370.1:967454-1000262 GCF_003070985.1 Temnothorax curvispinosus | reverse complement strand
TTTGATCGCATATAAAGCTAAGTCTAATCAACCGAATTTAAAAGAATTATATATGAAATAGGGGTAGAAAAGACTGAAAAATATAATAAAATTAGAAATAGATAGATATCTCCAAATTTGCGGAAATTAATATGTTCAGAGTATTCTAAAATGTCGCAATATTGCATTGAAATCGCATGTCCCCACGTACGATTTGACGTGGCGCGTGGCATGACGGATCTTCCACCCGGCACCGCGGCGGCGTTCCCGGGGAAGACGTATACGCGACGCGGACGCGACTTCCCAAAACCCTGACTTAATTAATTTATATATATAAGCGTCGATATGTTCCGAGATACAATGGCTCTATATCTGACTAATCGTAGATTTGTCATTTCAATAAAAAAAATTCTGACTTACCACGCCGATGTGCAACGGGCGGAGTTGTTCAGCCACGTAGCTACGATGATACTGTAACATACAAACATAAGATTCAAATTAAAGAAGCGTTCAAAATAATCAACATTTTTCAAAATATAATTTTTACGCGCAACTAATTTGTTTTTCAATAAAATATTTAGCAACACAATCATCTGTGTTCACCGAAAACGATCTTTATAAGAGTAAAATTTTAGATAATCTTTTTCTCTAATTATTTTTAATTTATCGAGATAAAACAATTCAAATAAATAAAAAAGAACTATTTTAATTTTACGCAGATATAAAGAGATGATACTCACCCCAAGGTTGCTCCGCCGGTGCCCGATGCCTCTCCCAGGCCTCCTCCTCCTCTCAGGGGATACTTAGGCTTCATCGTCTCACCGCACAGGACACTCGCGAGAAACACTCGCGGATAATAAACTACAATCGCGCGCGGACTAATTTCATTAAAAGTCTTTCTCGCGCGATACTGTACGGCACTCCCGTTTAGAAAAGTCCTTTAGTCCGATTACTTGAACGGCACTCCCGAAGCAAACGCGACGAACCGGCTGCGGTTCGTTCATTCAATTAAATCGGCGGACGAGGGTACGTTAGCTTCCCCGTCTTTGAATTTTTATCCAAGCAGAACAAGAGTTTTGCTTGGGTAAAATCCTCGTACTGGGTACTGGAGCCTTCCCACCTCGCCAAGGTCGTACCCGTGGGAAGGAAAAGTACTTTTCTCTGTAATATAAAAGCGGGTAACATGAATTTTTCATGCAAATTTGAAGGAGTCGCGACGCCGCGTGCTCCGCGTCGTTACGCGTTCATCACCGCGTTACCGGCGTTACGTTGTTAATGGGCGACGTAATAATGGGCGACGAAATGTTCCGAGATGTTGGCAACTTGGCGCGATACTACGCAAGTCGAGCGGACGGTTAATAAAGACACGCACTTCGTCAATCAGAGATACGCTGTTGAAATTAAATATCGCACGCACAGTACGTCATTACCAAACTCGTAAATCGAGATTATGAAGCATTCACGAACGGGCGATGTATCGCGGCGTTCCGTTATCACCGATCGAATCACCGGAATCACTTGACACGATCAATATCTCTCAGCCCTTTTTCCCTACGGAGAGAATCGGAGCTAAATCACACGACACGTCCGGCACGTCAGCGTTTTTCGCGAATCCAGACATGGCGGGAGGAGCGACTATCACTCGCGAATATCACAGCGCGAAACTGCAAAGCAAGTCGTTCATACATACCTCCACCTCGACGTCTCGAGTGAGCGCGTCGCGCGACACGTTCATTCCGATAAACACCTCATACACTCTAAATTGTTTTACACACACGGCACACGGCGCGCGGTACTCGATCGCGTAGCGCGTATTCCCGCGGCCCGCGAAACGAGGAAGCAGGAATGCCAATCACCGAAACGAGCGCGTTCCGAAAACAGCACGAAGCACGGTGACGTCGGTGACGAGCGCGCGCGAAGCACAAACACTTCCTACCGGTGCGAGATTCCTCGGAAGAATGATAACTGAGTCACTCACGCAGGTAACACTACTCCGAGCGTTGACGGAAACAAGTGACAAGTCCGCTCATCGCCAGAAACAACGTTGAAAACGCGCCGATCTTCGAGGTACGGAGCTTTCGAGTTCAACGGTCACGCCGCTAGTACGGACTGCGCAGGTGCCTACACTGCCTACTACATACTACATCACCGTCACCGTATCGATCCGCCGCGCCGGCGGCGCGGAGCGGCGCATGACGTCACGGCCTACGCGCGCGGCCGCGGCCGGTTCAAAAATACCGAAAACTTTCAACGAACAATAAAAGACAACGTATGCCGAATCTTTCGTTAACTTTCACAGGTTTAACTGGCTGTATTCTACGCTCTGCGTTCTGTCTCGGTGGTGTCTGGTCGACGTAGCTGTCTCTCGAAACGCGAGTGTTATATACATATATCGCGAACACGTAGTGATCATTAGCCTGGCGATTACGTAACTCCCTCATACTACGTTTACGCGAGCGTTACTTCTATAGTAACTTACGATATATCATTCGTTTACGCGGAGTAACGTATCGTAAGTTACTACAAAATCCCGTTTACGCGACGGACGTATCGTAAGTTACTACAGAAGTAACGCTCGCATAAACGTAGTAACAGTCAGTACGTGAGGGATATCGAGGCGACGGTGGCTGTTTACGCGGAACAGATATTTTTGCGCGATTTATCTATATTTAAAAAATATAATATAAAATAAGGTAAAAAAAAATATAATATAAAATAAGGTAAAAATATCATCAACAGGTGCAATCAGATGCAACTCCCGGGCCGGCCGAGCGCGCGGCCGCCGCGGCCAGAATAATATCCCCTCCAGCTGGCTAGTTCAGACACGAACCATTAGCACGGACGCAAACCATGTGCGGTTACCGAGCGATACGACGTAGTTGAGTTGCACTTTCTCAGGCGGCGCGTCGGAAAATGCAACACAGCAACATACGAAAAAGACCGGGATGGCCTCTCTCAGGTTTCTCTCTGATAGCACGCTACATTGCACGCACACATACGCACGATGCACACCGACATTATACTTTTATATTACGCTTCCAAATCTTGATTTGGGGGGTTTATCGATGTTTTTCTTGTTGTGCAATTCGGGGAAACTTGTTTTCGCGTTCGTACCAATGGTATATCTCTTATATGAAATACATCTTGTGACGAGCTGACAGCTCGCCGCAACTCGAGACGCCATATTGGGATAAGAGTAGGATAAGGAAATCTGTACTTCCGTAATTTTTTCTCGTTTTCTATATAAAATCGGAGTTTCCCCGAATCATTAATGTATCTACTGCAATTCTGGAGAAGGATTTTTAATTCTGTCAAATTAATACGACGCTACGTGCCGACAAAAAATGCCGGTAAAACAGACGGCTCCAGCATCCCCTTAAGAAACAAATTTAGTTATAAAATAGTAATAAAATTTCGAAAAAAATAATTTTTTTATGCTGGGTGAATATAAATGACAGAATATTTTTTTTGGGTGAATTTAATGCGATCCAATACTTTTCAATGCGAAGCATCAACCACTGCTGTCTCACATTCAGCATGGTACGGTTTTATGCGAACCCAGCGAACCAATACTTTTCAATCCCTTTCTTCGCATCAGAAAGCAGAATTTAAATTAATTCTTTTCAATCCGACATTTTATGCAGGGTATGTATAAAATATCCCACGATTTGTACAATAAATAAAGACTCTCGAGTATTTTTAACATAGCATCGCGCGTTTCCGCGTGACCATTGCGTCGAATATACAATAATAATATATAATTTTTTACTATCATATTCAGTTTGAGTAGTTCGGACATGAACCATAGCATGGACACAAACCATGTACCGTTACCGAGCGTAACGGACGTTGTTGAGTTGCACCAAGTTGCACTTTTTCAGGGAGCGCGTCGGAAAATGCGTCCTTGCCGTCCTTAGAAACTGTTATGGCGTGGCTATTGTTGACGCTACGCACGTGTTTCGCATGAACGCGTAATAATAATTGAAATAAATGTACTACGTGTGTAAATTGTAGATTTTTTTGCTGATCTATTAATCATACGTTTCGTCAATGTTTATTTGTTCTCATTGCTGTTGTGATAAATATCTCGCAATCTCCAAAGTGTATCCCAAAAGTGATGTTATTATATTATAATAATACAAACATCTAAAGGAAAGGGAAAGGACTTTGTGTATATTATTTTTCTTATTGTTTCACGAATAAAAGATGTATGGATGAAATTGTACATGTTTCACTCTGAAAGAAACTGAATAGACTTGAGTGAATCATGAAGGCACAAGAATTGAAGTCAAAGGCATTTAAACGCGCTGAAAACAATCTATTGAATAAACTGGGTGCTGCGTTCTTGAAGAATTATCCACATCATGTAATGCCGGGTTACAACTTGAATAGATCACCATGTATTGAGAAATGGGATGAGGAGAATGCAATAGGACTCTGTCAAGAGTTTCCATATAATTGTGATTTACCAAAGCCGTTATTGCCACCAGCAAAGTTATCAAGAACAGGTATGCGACAACACTGATATGATATCGAAATTTTTGTTGGAATATAACTTTTTTTTTCTTTCTAAGTAATTTTTTGAATATATTTTAGAAGTATTATACTTTCAAAGACTTTTTAAACTTTCTTGTAGTCTTTAAAGACATTTTAGAAGATTTACGATGATTTTATTGTATTAAATCCTGATTTTATTAAATATAATTAGAACATTTTTTTTTTCTTTAAATACTTGCAGTGCTTAGTGAAGAAGATCCAGCCTTGCAACTCCTTACTCTGAAAAGCCATCTAAAAGATGATATAAATAGAATAATAAAGTATTATGAAAAGCATAAGAAAGGTTGTACATATATTTAAAAAAATTTAATAACTTTTATATCCGATAACTTGACAACTAACTTGACAAAATGTATTCTTGATAGAATTTGACGTAGTACACAAGAAAAGCATAAAATGGAAAAGAGGTAGTAAGGGATATAGCGCAAATGTACCCAGATATATTGCAGATATAGCAGAACTGCTTGATACGGATCCGGATCCTTATTTTGAAGGGGTATGTTTAACAAGCTATAAACTGAACTATCAACAAGATAATATGACAAAACTATCTTTTGGTACTATTGTTGCAAAATATGAAAGTAATAAATAACTGAATATAAGATATATAAGAATTGTAAGACAACAGAATATTGTTAATAAAATATTTTTTTTAGACTTATAATTGGTACTATACTGGTGGATCATTAAATTACGTTCAGTTAAATGACTGGGATGTTCTGTTATTTCCATTTGTGGGAGACTTAGGTACTGTCCTAATATAGAACATATTTTCATGGATGTATATAATAATAATTTGTACAATTGTAGTTTTAATCTGTCTTTCTTATATTGAAATATTTTCAGTTGCTGCACATATTACACCCATGGAAGATTCCGTATGGAAGCCATTGCTGCAAAATTCAGCTAAATGTAAATTACCTGGAGCGTTGTATGAAATTAGACAAACCAAAATTAGTGACACATGTACGTATATTGCTAATCTTAAAATTAAAAAAAGATAAACTCATATATATATAGAAGTTTGTTATACTAGTAAATGTCTTCGTTTTTAGGTAGAATTTTAGGAAGACATAAGGGTCAATGTGCTCTTTATACATTGTCCAATTCTGAGAATCACTTGGTGCTTGATGAAATTCATAGGCAAGCATCAAAGGTACCATATGTCAGTGCTGACTTGAGTTTAACTAATATTAATTATCATTGTACACTGAATGCAGAAAGAATATTGTCCTTATGGGATATAAATAGTTCGTAAGTATTTTTCATATCTTAACTTTTTTTATATCATCAATCTTTTGTTTTCTCAATGTCAGTATTTTTTTCTTCAGGAAATACATTAATAGTGGTTCTGTACAGCAAGATAATATGACTCACGAGCATGATGCTTGGGGATGCATAAGGTTTCAGGAAACTGATCCAAATGTTTTAATTTACGTAGACAGGTGTTGCTTGCATTATCTTGATACTAGGGTAAGAAGCAAGTTTTAAACCTATTTATTTTCTTATACGATAACAAATTGCACAAATTATTTTCTGAATTATTTACCTAATAATAAGAATATATTTGTTACTTTTTATGCAGTTGAGTATTACTGTATCTTTTTACAGACTGCTCTTGATCGAGCATGTATCACGTTGTGTCCAAAATTTAACTTGGAAAACTGTGAAAGTTTGTCGGTAGAAGCACCAAGTAAACACAATCGCTGTCGATATTTGGGCACTTATCATTCCTTTTTACTGTGCGATAATCGTTCTCCCAAGCAATGTGTGCGACAAAAATGGACGCATCAGTTCAAAGATACTCCGCTATTGGCGGCTGTAACTAACAGGTTAATAATGCTAAATAAGAATTCTAATTGTAATAACTAATTACCATTACAATTACATCATATCACATATTTATTACAGCGATGACAAGGAAATAATTGTTCTATCAACTCAGAAAGCCGGTGAAAACACAATAATTTTGAACACATGGATGAATGAGGAAAAGTCTCATTCTTTTAATTTGCCTTTTACACCCCCACACATTGCAGAAACATTAAATAAATCTCAAATGCAAGGAATGTGCTTGAATCCGTATTTACAAAGCAGATTTGAATTGTGTAACGCTGGTAGCACATTAATTACAAATATAAAGAATGCAGAAGTATTCTATTTTATCCAAAATTCTATTGGTATAACTATATTATATTCTATCATAAAGTATACTATATTAACATCTCAGGATGTTATGTTTAAACATGTAAATATATATCTTTTTACTATTTTTAGGTGATATATTTTATCAGTGTATAACACATGAAAACACATTGGACAAATATTCTCCTATAAATAGCAAAGCTTGTTATGCGTTAAATATGTGGGAAAAAGCTTTGTCAGCTCAAGCTGAACCGATAGTACCTTTAACTCTTACCGATAAGTGCAATATGCAATATATATTTGAAAGTAAGAGAATATCTCAATTTTTATTTAGATATACTTTGAACTATTATAAGTAATGCAAATCATGAAAATGATTTTACACAGATTTTACGAACAAAATGCTCAGTCCTCGTTTAAAATTCACTGAAGAAAATGCAGACAGTTTTGATCCAACCTGGAAGCAATCATTAGCTAAATTGGGATCGTACATAGATCTATTAGCACCAGAACTTCTTGCAGCTTGGGAAATACGCGAGGAAGTACCTGTACCGGTAGGAATGGGATCACATCAGAAAGTTTTGAACTGGTTAGAATCTTCGACTTCGAAACATCCTGTTATGCAATCACAGGATGAACCCGAGTACATACCTACCCCTATCAATACTCAAGAATTAATTAGTGTGTCACAAGAACAGGATCTCATATACATTGATGACAGCAACATGCTGCAAGAAATGCTGTTACCAAAAGTTAAATCGGGAACAACTCGCAAGAAAAAGCGCACTTAAATAATTTACATAATTAACAGATTAATAGAAATATATTGATCATTTGAAATTTATATTTTTGTACGTAATATATATCGAAGTTATGTAATGCGTGCGTGCGACAGTATTAATTTGTGTTATAAATAAACAAAATTATCTTTAGAACATCGTTTATTTAATCGTAATAAAAATTAAACGATAATCATGTATAATATCTGTTGCGATGAGAAATGACTGAACATGTTGCGTATTTAAATGATGTACACGTCAAAAATTTCAACGTAATTGATTTATTTTGACTAGCGGTTCCGTAGGAAAGATGGTTTCCATCTCGAAATAAGTACTTTGCTGTTATCTTGTTGCTTATTTTGTTCCTCCTCCATTTGCATCTGCCAATAATCATTATTATAATCAAATATTCGATTATACATTCTTGCCACATTTTACAATAACTTACCAAAAATTTCCGTCGATTTTCTTTGAACATTTCCAACGGATTATCAAATTGTCTATAATAATTCAATACGTCTCGCACATCTTGCACATTCGATGTTAATATCGCTGTGAAAGAAAGTTAAAATCTTTATCAACCAATAGAAATTATTAAAAATGTTGATATTTATATAATTAAAGAATTACATATAGAATTTATATTAGCAAAAATGACGGTACATAAAATTTTCAAGGCGTATAATTTTAAGATTGATCTTACTTTTCAGGAATGCCGCTAAGTCATACAATGTAGTATCATCATCATTACCCGTCCATCGAGGAAGTTTAAATGCATTTTCTGGATGTAACTTCACGCTCTCTTCATTCCAATCGATAACAATAACCTGTAATCACAACGTATATAGTAGTGACTATAAAAATGGTTAAGTCTAATAAGAAGAAATTATTTTTTAATGCAGTAATAATTACTTTACTAAGATCACGATTGAGAGCTCCCAGATCTTTAACATGATGTCCATCCACAAAACGTGTTGCATCTCTAACTAATCTGTACATTATATATCCATTTGGATCGAGTGCATCCAAAATAGGGAACACTGTCTGTAATTGAAATAGACAGATATTATTTTCCTCATATAAATTTTTTTTTTATCAAATACATTCGGAAGTAGTATTTAAAAAAAATAAAAAACCAGTTATACCATTCCTTGTTCAGCTGTATAAATTACAATTTCAAATTGTGGTGGGGCAACTGCTTCTAAAAACTGGTCTACGCCAGGCCGCTTTTTAAATCTCCATCCAGTTGAATACTACAGATAAAACGTATACATGTATGTCAACCCTTAAATTAACATGTTTAGATTTGAGAAATCTTTGTCGCCAACTATGCTATATTTTTAACAGTAGTTCTATTCAATGTAGTGTATGTAGCACACATAAAATGTATTAAAAAAGCTAACTAAATATTTTTAATAATAATTCTATATTTTAAGCTCTATATTTTTATATTTCTTTCTTGATTCTATATTCCATACTCCAAATAATTCTTACACGTATGTCACATTGGTCTCATGAGAAATCGATGTGTCATACATAGAAAACATTAATACATAGCAAACGTTAAATTATATTGAAATTGCAGATCAGATACTTACTGTCCAATCTGGATGCACAAGGAGGTCTGTCATCTCCAGAACTAGAGTATATGGAGGCTGGATATATGGATGTTTTAATGGATCAGGTAACAACTTTTCCCTACTGGGTTCCTGTACTAGCTGTAAACACAATAAAATCATACTGTAATCTCTCATACTGTAAAATCATACATGTATTCTCTAACATATGAGTATAATTTCACATGTTAGAAAATACACTGTGCATAAAGAATTCAATATAAAAGACTATAAACTTATTTTACAAGCTTTCCATATATATATTGCTTTATTATATTTCATTTGATATAATACAGCAATATATATGTATACTACAAGTATAGATAGAATTAATTATAAAAGCATCGTACTCTTGTATAATAATTAAGCTCTCTCTTGACCCTCTTGTAGATCTGTTCAAAGAACGGTAAATTGGAAAATTCGTCCTCGATGACATTCCCATGTTCGTCATAGTTAGGTCTTCCTAATTCGTATACTAAATAAGTGAAGCCAATACCCATGAACACGCCAAATGCTGCAAATCCATAGTTCATCATTCTCTTCGATCTTTCACGATTCGCCTTTTCTTCCTCATCTTCCTTTTGCTGTTCACTCTGTTTCTTGTGAGCTGCCGCTTCCTGTCCCAATGACTCGGCTTCATTTATCGACGATTGTATGTTGGTCAGGTTACTAGTGATTTTTGGGCGATCCGTTGCTGAGGACAAATAAGAAATTTCGCACATAAAATAAACGCATAAGTCCGACATTTTTACACATATATACGAGAGATACGTTTCTTCACGTCAAAGCAAGAATACTTTTTAATTGCATGTGCAATTAAAATGATGCTCGACATATTTAGTAAGAATAATAAATTAAAATTAACAGTTTTCTTTGTCAACATGAATTTCTGTTAAACATTGATATTATTTATTTCCGTCGACGGCACGTGAGCTGTGATTAAAATGATTGTAATAGTAACAGGCTCCCATGCTTTCACGTGGAGGTTATGATCGTGCTCACTTTCGGTACTGTAGCGATATTTTTGCGCCGACTGAACGAGCGAAATTCGGCCGACGGGTCGTCGGAGGGTGCAATACGTCGTTCCCGCGTTCCCATTGTATATTTTACATAAAACTCGCAGGCTCCGCGTCGCAAAGGCCATACTTTAAAAATACCATGAGCTTTTCGAGGCAAAAATGGCAAAATCTCACTCACTCCCGTATCTTCCGGTGAGCCTTCACTTCACGCGGCCGATAAATTCGGGCGACCATCTTCCCGATCGAAGATAAACGTCGGCAGCATTTGTTGAAAGTGTCATAGCGTGTTACGGTAAATTCTCAAGTCGCACGAAGGAAAAACGAAGGTGAGCTTCGAAAAATTTCGAAATCCACGATTTTATTCTGTCGTATTCCCCGCATAATGGTTAGATATCGTACATACATACGGTTTTCCAATTGTGTACAATCGATTATTTTATTGATATATCAATGACTCTAGATCTTTGCCAATATTTAAATCAAATAAAAAGTAATGAAAATATTGAAAAAAAGTGCTATAAGAAGCTTCTCGCTCCCGTATTTGATTCGAATCGATCGAGTTTTCGCAGGACGACATTTTATCGAAGATCACGTGATGGCGTGACGCGTCATATCGAGAACGTACACGTGAGACGAATTCATTTTTTCAAACGATTTTAGTTCGCGTCGGCGGCGTCGGTTATCTCCCGCGATGAACTGGTCCGTCGCGATATCACGATTTTGTGTGGAAGACACTTCTCGGAAAGGCGATGGTCTCGGAGACGGCTTGAGGTATATAAGCCTCGATTCAATGACGTACCACGGAATTCTGTCGATTTCGCCGAATTCGTCGCGAGTATATATAAATGCGCGATACACGATTCGTGCTGGTAACGGCGAAGTAACGCATGTACTTTCCCTTGATCGAAATTCCATGTCGCGCTTTCTTTGCGCAGATTAATCAATCATTCCGTCATTCCAGACTCACGCATTTATTTCGTGTTACAGAAGGAAGTCTATCTATTATAGCGAGACCTGGAGTTGAGCAGAGGGCGAGAAAGAGAGGGGGAGAAAGAGAGGGAGAGAGACGACGAAACTATTTCTCCTTTCTGAGTATTCGACATCGGACCACCTTTCCCAGTAGTACAGCCTTCCGTTACATCCGACCGTCGTGGTAAGTAGTTACTTGTCTATCAAGCGAACCTGTATTGAAAAAATCCGTTATTGCGACAGATGGTAATATTTTCATTGAATCTTGAAATCAATAAAGCGAAATCAATAGCGCGTATAATAAAGTTGATTGAAAGTATGGAAAATAATAATATTAATTTATTTTCAAAATATTAGTAAGATATAAAATATGACACAATAATATAATAATAGTAATATGAAACTGATATTTTTTGTATATGTGAAAATATGTAAAACATAATATGTAATAATATGTATTTATACATATATATACCTTCAAAATAAGAAGAAAGAATCATATAAAATAATAAAGTATTTATATATTTAAATGAACTTATTCCAATAATTAAATGGTTTATATTTATGATAATATACAATTTGATCTAAGGAAAAAGAACTCTAATGTCCATTTCTACTATGCGGATTAACTTTAATCTCGGTTTAATTTACTTTTTATCTTTTTCTAATTCTTAAAATTGGAAAAGGATAAGAAGTAAGTTAAACCGAGATTAAAGTTAATCGGCATTGGTAGAAATGGACATAAATGTATTTATTACATTGTGACACATTTTTTATAAGTTTGAAAAAACGATTTATAATAATTACTATTTAAGAAACTTAATTTAAGAAACTTTAATATTATAAAAGAAACTTTAGAAAAAAATTTAAAATTATATTAATACACAGCAATGTAATATGGAATACAGGCAATGAGAAAACATGGATGCAAACACGTTTTTCGCGTAGCGTGATATATAGCCGAGACGATTTTGTTAGAGAGAAAATGGACGTACTTGATTCCCCTATTTTTCATTGTTTTTCGTAATTTTTGTCCCTCGGTCGAGCTTTGTTTTCTTGGCTCCTCGGATTTGTCATGCCCACTTTTAGCGTTCTCCGGATTTTCTTTTCGCGCGGTATCTTTTTACCGTCGCGGCGTCGTGGCCACATATATACGAAATGGTCAAATGCATGACATTACTCACACTAATTAAGCAAGAAAATGCTACTGGCCATTAGAGTCGTGTCCGAAGAGGAAAAATATTCATGAAGATATTTGTTGTCCGGCGAAGAAGATTAAATTCTTTTATACGTACAACGTTTTAAAATTATAACAATAAATTATATATATTTGAAAGTGTTCTCACAATACCGTTCAGAATTAAGTACTTTATTATAAGTACTATTAAATATTTTAAAGAAATGTTTAATATCATGAAGTCAAAAAACTGATGCGGAAATCACATTAATTGAATTGAAATTTTTTGCCTCAAGGAAAATACACTGATTGCATGTAAAATTGGTTCTTGTGAATCAAGAAAGTTAGTTGAATAAATTGAAGTGAATGAAAGTAAGTTAGCGAGTGAGATTTCACTTTGAAATTTGATTAACTTTCTATTTCTGTTAAATCGCCCTTACTATTCTTTATTAAATTTCGCAAACTTTCTCAGGAACGCGCGAGGCACAAAATTAAAATCAATATGATTTTGCAAAGCTGCATTCTGAATTACACACTTTTTTTTAATGCTTCTTCACGTAGGCTCCACAGCGATTATTATTCGGAATTGACGCGACGGGCGAACGGCGGCGAACCTATTGTGACTCCATTGGGTCATCCCGTTAGTCATGATTAAGCAAATTTCATACTCGAGCCATTAATATTACAGTAGGTGACCGTGCGAGGTCCACAAAATTCCCCTGGCTAGTATAGAATGCATGCACTGACCCCGACAACCGCCACATCGTCGGCGAACTTGCCGAACTTGATTAAATTGCGTTCGACGAGACTTCGGCTATTTATGGGTCGAGGGCAAATAATCAAGCGGACTGAAAATCCTCTACGATGCATCAGATTTCGAGGGCGTTGCGTTAGAAAAATAAAGAGATATATATATAGTGAGAAAAGAATCGTGTACGAATGCATACATAATATATATTATATGTATTACACTTCTTGTACATATAATAAGCCTCTAAATCACGTATAATATACCTACGAAGATAAAATACCGTGGGGGGATCTTAGCACTTTATCGCACCGGATCCTTATTCCGCCACGGTGTCGTTTAACCCTTTTTTTTCGAGAATGGCGCACATGGGGGCGGAAGCTCGTGTCAGCTGCCGTTAGAACGGTAATGAGAGGTGCCATAACGTTAACGGGCGAACGCATACATTCCAGCAATTACGTCGCTCCAACTAATTTCTGTCCCTCGGTAAACTTGAGGAATTCCAGGCGGCGAATATGCGCCCGCGGGGGTTTGCGAGGGGAGAAAAGGGCACGAGGAGCTCGGGTCGGGGGTTACGGTTGACCATTTCGCGTTTTCCCCGCTCGCACAAGCGGTCCCAGACATCCGCGCACTTGTCGAACACACAGACGAGATGTACACGAACGACGCCAGATACACTCACAGAGACTGTAGACTTCTATATAAGGTGACTCGGAAAACACTTCGCGTATTAACAAGACTGTATTTTTCGATCAGACTGAACTCTATTTAGAAGAAGTTTAATGGAAGTCCTTAATTACGTTCGGCATTGTCTTAAATCAGGAATATTAAGAGTCAGATTCGACGTGTGAAACTTAACTATTATTACATAATTAATAAAATTTTTAATTTGTTTCAAATTTAGATTAAGCGAAATTAATTTAAGCCTTAATTAATTATAAATATAAGACGTTTAAATTAATTTATTTATCTTTTTCATTACACGCTTATTCTTGTTTATGCCACAAGCGACTTCGATATCTACATTGTCCGTCACAGGCATTACATCAAGGTCTGAATACATTAATTTATTTTTTCTTGACGCACCCCGTATATTAACGTATACAGCCGCCTTCCCCAAGACACGGACACACGTGGAAATTGCAGACACGTGCGGCTACGGTGCGCGCCCTTTAGCGTCACGGGGGTGAGAGAGGACGGAGATGGGTGGGCGGCGGGAGGGTTGTTTGTCGAGAGAATTTTCAGTGCGCACCCGCTGGCCGGTATTACGGCCCGGATTAATTCCCAACAAAAATATGCGAGATATTTTAGCCGGCCGGACGAGAACATTCGCACGCGAGCGCACGCAAGCCGCAAAAAGGGAACAAGCGCGTATGCGTTTGTCCGGCGATGCGCGTCGCGTATTTTGCTTTCGGATCGCGCGAGCCAAATATCTGCCGCGATGAATCGTCGCCGAGGACGGTGGAAAACGCGCGTTTTGTTTGCACTTCGACACCGCAGCTCTGCTAATCGCGTCAATGCGTTCACTCGCAGCCGAGCGACGGGCGATCGCGATTAACCGTTTCCGGTTCAGAGTTACGTACGTTGTTGCCCGACAAGCAAATCTGCATAGCTCGAAGATGAACGGAGCGTTGTTTCTAATTAGAGCTATGCGACAGCAAGCTATTTTTCTATCTTTCCAAGTGAGAAACACACCGACTAAATAAAATATTAAAAAAGAAAAACGTTGAAATAATAGACGTGATTGTGAAATTAAAACGAGATGTATGACACGAATGTGATTTATCTTAAATCAGGATCTAAATTAAAAGTTTTATTTCTTAAATAGGTAACTGACAAAGAAAACAAATTAATCTGAAACATAGGAAATTTATGTCATTTAAAAATTACTTTAGAATTTTAGAATATCAAAATATCACGTTAAAGATTGAGATTTTTAGTTTTATAAGATTGTATTCCTAAAATTCAAGATATACTTAACGAGTTAGCTCGTGCAAACACAATCACCACACAGAGATAAATTAGCCGACGAAGAAAATAAACACAACTCGAAAATCGGTAGACAACGCTGCAGTGTCTGCCACGATATTTATAAGCTTTATGCAGGAAGTCGCTCAAGTAAACCGTCCGTAACTCACGACGCTGCGAGTAACGCGAAAAAATATGAGCTAATAGCGATGCTGCGCGGTATAATGATCTATAAATGCACCGGGCTATGTAAATGAACAGACACAGCGGCGTCGCACCAAACGAGCTTGCGAGCTTTTGCTCGGGTTGTTCGCACTCTGTACATCACGTCTCACATCGAAAAGATTCCTGAACGAAATTCCTCTCCGGGCCGAGAATAGTCGGGTCATTCACAATCCCGTCGGTCTATTCGCGTCACCTATTTCTATTTCGTTCACAAATTATCGGGACTTGCGTTTGATATAGGAGACAGAATTAATTTTATTATTCTGTTTTTGCTAGACAGACAGGAATGTCACTACACAAATTGTTCCTTAGCGTAATTATGAAAAAAAGAAAGGAAAAATAAAATCAAATAATATAAACAAAATATAATAGTATATATATCGTATATAAAACCAAATACATTTACATTGTACAGAAATAGAATTATGTTATGTTTTAGTAAATATTTTTAATTTAAATCGTGTTATACTCATATTAAAATAATTCAATATTCTGTAAAATTTTAATTTTTACCACACGTGCGTTCTAATTACACTAGTTTTCATATGATTTGTGCGAAATGACACGGTTGTCGCAAAACAAGATATCACGTATGAAGTTCCTTATTAAAGTTAGAGAAGCGTATTAATCGTCTTTACTTTATATTAAGAAAGTTTCCTGCCGTTTAATGCTGCAGTTTTATCGCGGATTATATGGCTTTTGAAAACTGCACAACTTTTTCAATGAAACTCACGAAGTAACAAATAATGAATATAAATAACCACCCAAAAATCAGCAGCAAAGCATATTTCAGAAAAATTATGATTTGTAATTATATTCAGTTTCTATTCATGAATTTTCTTTAATACAAATTTAACGAATTACTGACGCATATTTGTAGATTATGAATTAAATATTTTCATTTCTTTCTTCTCTGATTAAACATTAATATAAGTCTGCGAACTATACGATAAAATTAAAATAGACGGTTTAAATAATTGTATTTAAATAATCTACTGTCTTTTATTGGAACATCAATAGAGTTAAGTGCCATTTCCTTGTCAAATCAATCCTGTATATTTCAATTAATATGGAACAGTGAAATATTTATCATTCAAAAATAGATTTGTTAAGTGAAATATAAATATCCTCATCATATAAATATTTACACTAATAAATAATAAACAGATTATATAGCAATTTTTACCGTTTTATCGTTTCTACCTTTAGTTTTAAAATATTGGCATTTTAACGATAATCCGATGCTGACAACATTAAGCTTCTTATGCGATAATAAACTGCAATTCGACAAAAAATACTTTCGCTATTGATCAATATCTATGTATGCATCGTACAACTGTACACGTACCGTAAAAACTAAAAACTAGTGAAATCTATGATAATATCTCTCATTTCGTAAAATAGAATTTTCTAAAGGGTGAGAGCGAATTTTTAGAGTGCATTAAGGGGATGAGCGGATATACGAAGCGGGTAAACCAAACAAAATATCTCGCATTCGCAGTCACGGATGCAGTCGCGTCGTGCACGCCGCTGGGTATATTTTATACAGCTTGCAACGTCGGTTTTTCACGCGACGTGAATTAGCCGCGTATCTCACGCAGGCGCTTTTAGCCTCCGCCACCGCCGTCGATCGACAGATTATCAGATCGCGCCCGATAAAAGGGTCCCGTCGCGCCGCGTGTACACGTACACACATCCGTGGTACATTTGTTCTTTCGCGTAATGGAATTATCGTACATACCGGTGGCACGCGATACTTCGATTATGCCGAATGCGCCCTTCGCTTACGCGTGTAATTCCAGTTTAATCGTCGCTTGCAAAAAAAAACAGTTCTCCGCATCGAGAATTGAAAGTTCATTATTGACTCTGACACAGTCATATGCAAGAGCTATATAGTACATATAGTTACTAAGAAGCTGTGAAAGAATATAAATTAAAACAAAAGCTTTAATATTGATAAAAGTGTAAGTGTAAGTGTAGTAGAACGAAAATTACGGGAAATTTGGAGAAAAGTTAAATAAAACATTAAATATACAATACATAAAACAAATGAGAGAATTTTGATGAATATAATTTATCCATGTTGACTTATTTATCGAAATCCAATTTCGAAATTCATTCATTATTCATTTGCGTAAAATATGCATAATCTATAAAACCGCCGTGGAATTTTAATTAATATAAACCATGACCGAGATCGATTTATTCTTATTATAAGGTCGTCTAAATGAAATCAAGATTCGGGTTACTGCATTGTAAATAGTGACGTCATTGGAGATAGGATATGCTTAAATGTTGTCTATGTACGTACATGTAACACTATCAGCAACAATGTGGTATGTATATTTACCTGTGTACATATTCTTATGTTGTCTTAAATTATACACTTTACTCAAACAGCTAGTCTACGTTTCATTTGGACAACCTTTGTAATTCAAAAAATACGCATTGCACTGTGCTTTCAAGTCATATTGGTATTATTTAGACGTAAATCCGCGATTCAATTAATTGAAGAATATTTACGGTGAGACCATAATCCTTTGGAGACGATTCCTCTCTGCCGACTTTTAGCTAAACAGCGCCGCTATGCAAAGCTCCTAATTAGTCTACCAATTTGTACGCTTAACTATATGACTATGCAAATTTGGCTATCCGACCTATTACGCGATTCTATGCATATGCGCTATCGAGAGCACGAAACGGGATTGCGTTTAATGTAGGCTGCAATGCCGTTTATGACTAAACGTTTCGTCTTTATTGACACATGCTGCAACGTGTCGTATCTTACATGTGCTACACATAGAAGAAATTATTAAAATATTATTGACATTAAAGAATAAAATAAACTTTAAATACGAATTGATGTTATTTTGTTAACATTGTAAAATCATTTTAAATGAAATTTATTGAATAGCTTAAAACGAAATTGCGATTTCGATATGATATACCTTTTCATCAATCTCAAAAGTCTGCTTATTATGAAGTTACCACTTGTACATACGTTGAGAACTACGTTTATTTTTGCAAATTTGACCACACGTTCGGGATTTTGCGATCGATATACGATCTGTGTACAGCGACTCGCAATATTAAAAAAAAAAGAGAAAAGGCAAAAACCGGTGAAGGTTCGTAATTAGTCGCGCGGACGTAAACATGGCAAAGACAATGGCAGCAAAGGCTGCCGATATTTGCGATCGTACACACCTTTCGTAGAATAACTTTCCGGGCGCGCGCGTATCGACGCGAATTCACGCGAGACTTACGCGCCGCGGCAGAAATATGAAAGCGTCCGGCTTTTGTGCGCACTTTCGGCTTTAAATAGCGTGACGCGAGCGGCGGAATGAAATTCGCGTCCGGAACGCGTCGCCCGGTTATTGTCCGCCTGAAACCGAACGTTGCCGCGCGCCCGATCGTCGTCGTTCCTGAATGAACGACGAGATCGTTGCGGCCGACACAGCTGTGACAGAGAGTGCATGCACTGCAGATACGCTCCGAAGCTGATTTTTATTACCGTCCGCTTTTGTCATCTCGACGCGTCGCGATAGTCGGGGTCGGCCGTGGCGAAACGCGTCTGTCACTTTGTAAAATGTTAGAAACGTTTTCGCGCGATTGCAGCCGCGAGTTGGGGGGCGATACATTGTAACGCTTACAAATGTTATTTGATATAGCGCGAACTTGCTGAAGCTGAAATGTTTTGCAACGACATAAATATCTTGAATAAATGCTTGAACTTTTATCACTTTGATATCATATTTTATCACTTTTGGTAATCGACAAATTTCAAAAAGGTGAATCCATTCCCTTATCATTTTGTCATCATTATATCTTGATAGGACCTCGTTTTTAATAGCATCGAATTTTTTAACTTGTTTTAATACTGTTATTCCAGAAGAATACAGAAACGAACAATATAATAGCTATATTTTTATTTTAATCAATTCTCATATTTATGTCGGTGCCTTCAATTTGCAGAATACGTTTTAGCTTCAAATTTTTGTACTTTTAATTAATGTTTAACGTCTTCAAAAAAATATCACAAAAATTTTCTGCCCCGTTGCAATATGAGGGACGCAAGTGAAGATGTAGCGCATGTAACCGAAGTGACGCCCCGTGCTTTAAATACAACGATGTCCCATAACTTACGCCGTATTCCGCCGGTAATGCACCGTCCCGTTGTGCACGAGTTGTGTCTCGGCTGGCGACGAACACACAACCGCAACCCGCTTAAATGGAAAGAGTCCTATGTCGAAACATTTGGACCGGGCTTACCGCGCCACGCACACAATGCTATTGATTAATGAGCGACATTAAGCGCGACGCGCGCTGCCCGCTAAGAATTTAATATGGACTGTCAGTGCCCTGCTGTCTCGATATGTATTACTTGCATATTAAGTTCGTCTAGCGGGAGGCGCGCATCTCGAGACGAACGACCCCGCGAAGAGATTTATGTCTCGCAGTCCACGAAATCCACGTTCGATCGATCGTTCGACAACGTGGCTTCCTCTTGGCGAATGTCTTTCCTTTACGACAACGAGAATCCGTACATCTCTCATATCGTGTGCTTCAGTTTGTCGATTTATACACATATTATTATACATTAAGTCTCGAGATTGTTATAATTATATTGATTGATATTATTATTTAAGTATATGATGCAAGTATAAGAGTAAAATCTTATTAAAAAACACCATTAAAATTTTAAACTAAATCTGTCAGCTTGAAGATTGATTGATTTTTAGAATATTTTGTAAATGCACATCATGTATATACATTTTTCATTGAATTCTAAATGCAATTTACGCTCGTAAATACGTATCAAATAAGAAATGTCAAACTTTAAATAACGAGGCGTACTTAAAGTCGCAGTTTGTAGCTATTATAAAAAGCTGTAAAACGGAGGGCGGAAAGTTGGTGCTCGCGAAACGTCCTTCGATTTTGTGTCGAGGCGGGATTGATTCACGTAATTATTTAAGCTCATCTTCCGGGATCGTGCCTTCGAAGACGCTAGAAGCACGAAAATCGGATTCTTCGGGACGGTTTTTCGTCGGTCCACTGGACGCGGAGACTTTTAAGCTCGGCTTTCCTGCCGCCGTGAATAATGGCTCGTCATCGTTCACCATTGTGCCCGGCAACGAATGGCCGCGTGTCTTATTCCCGTTCGAGCTAGACTGCTAGACAATGTGACTTTCTTTTTGCGGCTCCTCGTATCGACACGTACATCATACACCGGCACTGTATGAACAATTCTACTCATCCGCGCGGTAATAATTTATTAGGCACTAGGTACAGATATGTTTCAATGGAGGAGAGAAAATAGGATGATTATGCATACGTGTATGTGTGCTGTCTCGATAAATAAAACTTATTCTCAAAGTTATTTTGCTGCCAATTATTGCGCATAATCGATTAAATTGTTGTAAATCTCCGATCATGACCTTTTATTGATACATTACTGACTCTGATAAATAACTTGAAATTGAGAGATTGTTTTAGTTTTAAACTTAAGTATTTTATATATTAAAATTAAAATTTTTTTCTTTTTATATTACTTATATAATGCAATTTATGTGTAATAGAATTTTAAAAATTCTTAGTAGTTTGATTTTTTTTTAATAATGTATATTTAGCGTTTTTTTATCTTAAGTCAGTATTAAAAATTAATAATTAAGTTATTTTTTTAATACATGTATGCATATATGCGAGTGTTTACGATTGTACCGATCTACCGATCTACCGAACTTCAACCGTTACTGGGAAGGTGGCGGCATATGCGCGTTTTAGGCACCGTGGCTTTAGGCTTCTTTTATCCAACATTGAACGATAAAATTTTATCAGAGCAATAATGTTTGTTGATGCAATGACTTTGAATATTTCTGATATTTCTGAATTTTTCGAAAAATACTATCGTTGCTTTATAGTTATGCTATTACAATATTTACTTGATAGAGACGTAAGAGACGTGAAGGAGATATATTCTTGAACCGATGAAATTTTATTGTGCAGTGTGAAAAATGGATGCGAATCATCTATCAAAAATGTCTCGGCGCAAAATGAAGGAAAACATCGCAACCATCTGAAAATATCACACCAAGAATATTCGTGAGAACAGCCAGCTGCCGCGCGATAAAAGTGAGTGAATTTTTTCATTAAAATTAGTTTTTAATTAATTTGCGGATTCTCTTATCTCGTTATCGGGCGATAAAAATTTCACTGAGAATGGACATTGTATGATCAGTTTAATCATGTAACATTGGAATTTTTTAAACTAGAATTTTTTAAATGATGCTTTAGTTAATAAAAATAGTTTTTAAATAAATTTATTTAAGTACAAAAAATTTGCTATAGGAATTAATTAGACGTTGCGGCTGTTCTTTTACTATTGATGGTTTATAAAAAGATATTGACATGTTATGAAAGCGTTATTGTTTCATTATTGACATATTTCAATTTTAATAATATTATCAATAAGCAAAATAAACTGTTTCCCCTGTTTTCCTGATAATGCTAGATTATAAAGGCGTTAATAATAATCGATAGAGGAATTTTTCATTCCGCCGATATAATTGCTGATACGTAGAGCGGTAATTCCGGTTGTTTGGGGAGGCAGAAAGGAGAAGGTAGGTGTGCTCATGACACGCCAACTGACCATTATGCAGATTTTCAACGATTAGATATATCGGACGTTTTGCCGACGCACCGAATGTAATGTGCCTTTGTGAAGGGAACGAAGGGAACAACGAGAGCCAGGATTCTCCCGTCTTGTCCACCTTTCATCCCGCCTTAATTCGTTATCTTGACTAACGACCTCTTTCCCGTTCCCTCCACTCGCTCGGAAGAGCGGGGAAGAGAAAAGGGAGTAAAACGGAAGGCGGACAGAAAACGGATTTTCCAGCGTTGCTAAGGCCGAGGAAAGACGAACCGTCGCGCGCCTTGAATAAGTTCGCCGGATTTCTAAGGGTCAAAGGAGAGCTGCTTAAGAGCCTGCTCAGGGTGACTGTGTGCACACGCGGGACGATGTTCCGTGAACGCGTTGATGAGAATTTTTCCCTCTCGATCCTTCACGGTCCGGTCTGAAATGGTTTCGGCAAGAGGGTGAAAAAATAGAAAACATCGAGTGAACTTCACTCCCATTCTCTTTTCTCGATATCTCTGATCTGTGAAAAAAGCTATCAAGACGAACGCTTTATATTTGTTCAGTATTTATCAATATCATATAATAGTCCGTAATATCATAACATTTTTATATTAATAGTATTACCAATATTATCAATAGTATTATACAATATTTCTATAACAGAACTATTAATAAGAACTAAATTTAAATTTTATAAAACTATAAAATAAATAAAATGCATCTCTTGATATATTAACAGTGACCATTCTTTAAACCTATTTATTTAGAAAAGTGGGAATTGTATTATTATTAGAATCGTTATTTTATATTGATATCGTTACACGAGATTATTTAAGATACTATCGTACCATTTAAAATATATGTTATGGATTTATATTTATACGATGGACTCGTAAAACACATCGAATAATATATAATTTTTTTATAACTCGTAACGTACATACGTGCAATGAGACGTCGTGAAGGATCAAGCACATAATTCATGACGAAGTTTATGGTAATTCGCGATAGGCAGGTAGAACTCACACGTTAAACGTATTCCGCGCATCGTACGGGAATGATCGCGGGACGGGTCAGAGCACGCGGTGTCTCTTCCGCGTGTTCCTCTCGTATGGCTACCAATTACCGGGATCGCGACAAGAACGGACACGTGCGTTTCATTACACGTTTCGGGCAACTCATCCACTGCCCACGCATGTCTTCTTCTGGGCCAACAAGCGTCGCGAATCGCGATGAAATCGAAAGACGCCGTGCGGACACTCGCGCGAATTAAACCGTCACAATTAAGCCGATTCGCAGTTTTCTACGTTCAGGAAAAGGATTTGTTTTAAGATATAAAATAGTTCATTAATAATTGATTGCAGACACACCAATTTTTTCTTGCAGTAACAGTTTCTAATTACAAGACAGCAGTGAAAGAAGAAACAAGTAAATAATATAAATTAATTAAATAGAAAATAGTTTCGAAACATCTTGTATATAGGAATTTACTAATAATATCTTTTATATACAATTGGATGATTCAAGTGCTCGGAATATATCCCTGTTAAATATGGTGTTATCGAAATTTTACGTCAGTTAGAAACATTTATTATCTTGCACTAGACGATACTGTGGTAACTGGTCGTATTACGAACGCTAATTAATGGCGGCATAATTGATTCAGCAGGCGTATTATCGTATCGGGAAGATTTGCGTAATCCGATCCATTACGGTATGCGGTGACTCTTGAGATTTCCATGCGCGGGGATGATTTTTTTATTAGATAATAACTTTAAAATGCAATATATATACCATTACATTACCTATTGGAAAGGAACTTAAAGTTAAAGGCATGGGGAAAGAGTACCCGATGGATAGGATAAAACAGAGGGCAGTTTTCGTAGGCTCTTAAATCTCATTTATCGATTTTACTTGAAAATAAAATATATGTATTTTTCATGATTAATCGATTTTTTATCATACATTATGTTTGTATCTTTCGGCAGCTCTCGATTGCAATTGAATTGAAACGCTGGATATGTTTAGAAAATATTGTCAATCAGTGAGGCATTTTGGTTTGCACCGTCGAATTATCGAAATATATAATGTAATATTTTATTTACATAAAATAAAATAAGAAACAACCGCGAGTAACAAATAATCTTTAAGGTAATTAAGGTAATTACCTTAAATATTATTTGTTACTCGCGGTTGTTTCTTATTTTATTTTAATATTTATTGTAAATATAAAGTATTACCTGCTCCGTTGTCTTATTCGATGCTATCCTTTCTTCTTTCAGGTTTTTTCGTTGCTCTCACACACATGCATATTTGATGTGCGAAAACATGATGACAATTAATTACGATCGCGCGTATTAATCATCAGTACGACAATTGCATGATACTTTGAACTGCATTTTCAATATATATACGCGCTTTTTACATTAAAACGAAAAAATAATGTGAAAGAGTACGATCGTACAACGCAACGTATACGCAATTGATTACATCGAATGAATCTCGTTAAAGGAGTAATTATCGCTCGTAATATTATAATAATAATTAGATTTTTAATTTTGTTATATATTTAACTCTTATTTGATCTTAAATGATTAAATTGTGCGAAATATTTAACTACGATGAATAGTCATTGTTCCGATATGTTTACGAATCGTTAATTATGGATATTAATTAATTGTATGAGACAATAACGGAGCGACTCATGCCACTGTCTGTCTACAAGAGTTTCACCATCACGAAAATGATAACATTGACAGTCTTGCGTACGATGCGCTGTACGTAATAAAAACAAACATCAAAGTCGCATGCCAGTCGACTCGTTTACTACCACAAAATATTTATTATAACGCGCACTACAAAATAAATAGGGGTATTCAAATAAGTTAAAGTTTAACGGTTTGACAGGTTATGTCAGGTTAAAGTCGAGTAAAAAGTTAATTAATTAACTTTCGGCGCGCTACTCTTTAAGGTTATGCAAAATACATAAGTGACTCATTAACTTATCGTAAAAATTAACTTTTTACTCGACTTTAACCCGACATAACCTGTCAGACCGTTAAACTTTAACTTATTTGAATATCCCTAATGTATATTAAATATTCTTCTCGTATTTCAAGGTAATTATAAATAAACGATTGCTACGTTTGAAATAGATATCAAAACAGATAGATAAGAAGAATAAATTAATATTTTATGATATTTACGGGCAATAATTATTTCTTCGACGATGCTTAGATATGTATTTACCTTGCATCGTAGTCCGAAATTTTCTCTGATTTAATTAATAATCGAGCTTCAGAAATGACATCGAAAATTTCAATTAGCAAAATTAATAGCTAATCATGATGCGATAGATACGTTTGAAAAAAATAGAAATTTAATATTGCACACACATACACACACGCACAAATCTCGCAGATATATATTATTAATTAATTCAATCACTTAAATCAATTGATCCAGCGATTTGCGATCTCAATATGAAATATGAAAATTACATATAGGTAAAAATTCAAATTGATTTAGTCGGAGATATTTGTATCTAAATATTGAGTTAAGAAAATAATCAATTGTCCGAAAATATCGCAATAAAACAACAATTTACAATTTGCATTTTCTATCGTATTGATTTTTGTCTGAAACAAATCAGTGAAATGATCTTTAATACGTAGTTCGTCTCGATACATTCGCAAATCATTAGGTATTAATTGAAATGGATTTGTAGCATAAATTGGCTAATAATTTAATTGCTCGTAAAGTTTGTGATAGCGTTTGAAATTTCGCGGCAGTGTTTTGAAGGATATAATATGACGACATGTAGAACTATTCATGCTGCTACTTGCCAGTTCGAGTCTCGCCATGCGAATGGTACACAATTTTGTAAACACAACGACATTTTGTAAACACAGCGTGCTACATAAAAACAAATATCTCGGCCGCATGTTGGTCGAATCGTTATTGCCCGAAATATTGAATATAACGCATATTGTGGAATAAATGTATGATAAATATTCTATTCTTTCAAGTTAGTTATTAATAAACGATTGATGTATATGTCATAAAAGAGTGAATTCAGTAAATTTATACACTTACAAATGTACTCCGAATTAATATATCACGCGAAATATTTCCAAAAAATATCCATTGTCTTGATATGCCTATGTATCATTAATTGTGGCAGATAATTAAATATATGAAACGGTATCCTAATTCGTAGGAATAACCGTGTTTTCAATTATTTATCGAAGTCAATATTTTGTGCGATTTAGTCATTTCAGATTGAGTAAGAATAAAAGCGATAGAAAACTGATAATTTAAATTATTATTTTGAAATATCTATGAGTTCCTTTAAAAAATTTTTATTTATTTTTGGATGGTCCATCTTAAGCAGTTATTAAATAGATTTAATTAATTATTACGATATTAAGATTTAATTACTGACGCTATTTAAATTTTTCTATTATTAACGAAACGTCGCAAGCACGAAATGAATTGATTTTGAATCGAGTAATATCATATATTTAATTAACAATACTATTGCAATTAATCGTGGTTTAGTATTCATCAACCGCATAATTTTGACAAACATCAACGATTTGGTACAATCTTCCGTTGTTCGACATCTGTTTGTTATGCGATCAATTGTGAAATGTTCATTTGCATGTGGATTATTGTACAATCACGTCCTTTCGTCTTATTTTTCCGTCACAATGTAATAGCAATGCACCTTGCGTATAAATGACGTTGGAAATGCCGTCCCAAGTATTGATTATCATATTTTGTTAATATAATTAATGTGTGCGATCGTAATTAATTGTTTTTGCAACTGAATGTTGTGTGCATGCGACGAAGAAATTTGAAAGAATTGAAGGCCTAAGAAGCATCAAGCGACAGCAATTCTCTTTGGAAAAAGTAATTAATTTATTATTTTATTTGTTTCTCGCAGAAATAATAGATAGTTGATGATTATATTTTATGTACGCAACAATTACATTTTTTGAAATTTATTAATTATTTTGGTCGTTATTGTAATTTAAATATATTTATATTTTACAGATCAATGTAGCTGTCAAATTCCGTTACTGTACTGGTGAGTCAAACAGTTATTTATTCTAATTTAAGATAATGAATCTATGAAAACTGTACCTATATATTAAGAATTGTAGCATTAGAAAATATTACAGATAGCTGTTAGATATCTGTCATAGATTTATTATCTTAAAAAATATATTAGAATATGAGATATTGTGCGTTTTCTGAATATTACTTAATTACGGAGCAGCATTTTAATATATTTTTATATAAATACGTAAATTTTTAGTGCATATCAAATAATTATTTACGTTTTTAAAAAAATTACTACATACATCGCGTGGGGTAATAAAAAAAATTTGACTTTGTATACAGACATGATATCAGAATCTAACAATTTCGCGGGCCGGACATCGTAAATCGTCGTCGTTTCGTAATTGCGACATAGGGGCGTTTTGGCGGGCGAGTAATTAAAATCGTATTTCAATATTCTGCCAGCGAGAGGGTATCCCCGCCGATTATTCCGACTACTCGATTACAAGGCGCCGTGAGAACATCGGATTCCAGGTGTCGGAGTCCCGCGTGTGCGCATATTATTATTTCGATAATAATACTAATTAAGGCGCCTCCAGCCGCTCGTAATAACACTTTGCACGTAATGCGCGCTCCTAATCCGTAGCGGCATATGGTCCAACATGCGAGATATCTCGCGCGCCGCGCGGCGAGCGCAGTCATCCGCCACGTTTTTCTTCTCACTCTCTCGCACATTAAATTCACCATTAAAACACGTGTCCGCCGTTTATCGTAGATATTCACCGCGGTACGGGCTTACGCTACCGATCAGTTGTAGGTCGGAACGAAGGAAGAACTTGATTTATGAGCACTCTCATGAATATTACTTTCCATGCTGTGCACGCGCGTTTCGTTTCGCTTTGCACATCTATTTGTTTTACTTAATAGAAGAGAAGAGAAATTTTTCTATTAAAAAAAGCAATATATGTATTATTATGAGTTGTTTTCACACAACTATCGATATTTCGGGATTCCTTTAGGAATTTTTTTCGAGTTTTCTTTCTCCTTCTCTCCTTTAGTGTCGATAAATTTTGAAAGCCAAATATATTCGTCAAGTAAAATTACAAAATTGTAAACGAAAAAATTAAAATTGCATTAATTAAAATAAAAAAATATATATAATCGAAACTTTGGTTTCTTCGATATTACGTGTAGATTGCTGAATTGGCAAAATTACTCTTTTCTTTAGCGTCGTTAAAGATTATTATTATGAGTATTATTGAAATCTGTCAATTAAAAATCCAATGCTCTTAATGTCGGTTTTCCTGAACTGTCGTCGGCATATCTCGCCGCTCGCATCTCCCTCGTTAGCTGTGCGAGCGGAAAGTTGTTAAGTTATTCGTTATCCTAATTATGCACATAATAAATTACATGCAAGAACGGCCGTCACACTCGAATACACCATGTGGATTTGTTACGTGCATACGTCGGCCCATCCATCGACCGATGTGATACTATACACGTAGAGTAGGTCGCGGTGCACGTGTTGCAGACGTATGCGCTCGCGCACGCATGGCACACTCAGGCTAAGAATTCTGAGAAACGCGGTATCGAGTGAAATCGTCGACGTGCACTTTCGTACGCGAGCTTCCGCTACATTCTTTTGCATCGGTTAATTAGATACAGTATCTTTACGGTAATTAAATCACTTTTTACTCGATTAATTAGTAGCCAGCCCGCTTTGCTGCGGAGAGGAAGAGTTACAAGAAGAAGCTTCTCGTTATAACTCTTCTCGTTAGAAGTATGCTTCTCGTTCGTTCGTCCGTGTTAATGCTGTTGAAATAAATTTGTACTATGAAATATTCACGTATTTGTATGATAAGTAGGACAAGAGTAACTTATTAATATATATTTTAGAGACGTCTTTAAAATATATGCTGGGCGTCAAAAATTAAGAACACATAACATCTCAAAAGAAGATAAGATACTACTTAAAATTTTATTTGCGGTGAATTTAGTAACCATAACTATTAATTATTAATTGAGAATATTTTAGAAAAAATTAAATTAATGAATTGATGAAAGATACACACTGGAATTTTATATTAACTTGAAACTTGTTTTTGTTATTATATAAAATATTTATACCTATAAAACATTTATTTCTATTTTTAATTGAGACTAGTCGTTAAAATGCGAATTTATTGATGCATTGACTATTTTTTTTACTACTGGAAATAATTGTTTTAAACAATTATTTGCTTTGATATTTCGAATTATCTCAACGTTATTGCAAAGTGGTTATAATGTTGTCCGTCCTGAATGTATGCGGTTTTTAATGGAAACGCGATGGTTCTCGAAAATACCCAGCGCGCTTGTGAGCAACTGCAACGTCTCGCATATGCGAAATGAATAAATTAACAGGAGAAGATCAACTCGTTATCGCTCGCGGGTTTAGTTTGCTTATTATTACTGATTAATTTTATCGATAAAAAGGCTCCAACAGTATTGCACAACAACGAGAAAGTGTATACAATAACGGCGATCTTGACACTTCTCAGAATTGCGTTACATAAAACAGTTATATCCAATTTCCACTGAATTTAATGAATTAATTGCCCGCGTGCAACGAATAATATACAGGAAATTAAAAAAAGGAAACATACATATCTTAATGGTAACATATTTACATGATGATTTCAAGTATGTGACATTTACAACTTATTTAATAATGTATCGAGACATGATACATGCTAGAATATATGAATATGTGCATTTATCATAGAGCTACTGTCGTGAAAATATTTAATGGGATAGGGATTCCGCGAATTCTACAGTCTATAAGAGTGCATAGGTTAATATCTCTAATATATACGATATTATCTTTATCGTTTCAAATGTCCAATAGTGTCCCATGTGCGTGACGTACTCACCTTAATTGATGCGAGATAACCCGGAAATGTACGATAGTGGCATAACCAGTCGGTCCCGGGTTTGGATCGTAGCCAAATTCGAGTATTTCGGTGGAAAATGCCTAACGCTTCGTGCACCGTGCCGTTGTGCGGCACATCGCAACTTTACTAGTTAATGGTTCTCGGGGCCGGGTACGAATGTGTCGTACCGAGACATTAGAAGTGTTGCTAACAAGGTCGGTCGACAGCGAAGTAAGCGAATAAACGCCCTTAGAATTAAGCTGACTGCGAAGTTCTTAGGTCATGACGCCCGTGCCGCAATCTGCATTTTTAAATGATTTAACAAGCAGGTACATGCTCGAGCTGTCTCAGCGTTTGCGATTAAAACGCTAATTGCGTAGTAGATGTATCAACATTAAAACTAGGGCGGGAACTTCGATCCTTCTCAGCCTCTAATTGGAACTACCGTGTAGAACACGTTTCATGGGACGTTTTGAATTCATACAAATTTAATTTATTGTCTGGAATCTATCCAGCGACATTCAACAATATTCAAAATTGATTACTACTAAACTAATGACTACAGTAATAATATAAATTAACAAATATGTAATTATTATATAATAATTATATATAATAAAAATTATCTAAGAAAATTTTATATATACTATAGTTATAGTATAAAATACTTATTAATAGTCTCTGCTTATTCTCTTCGTAAGATTATATAAATGCAAGGAAATTACAAAACTAGGTGATACAAGGATGTATGTACGACATAATGTAGAACATTCCACAGCCGCAAAAAATGTAGCGTTATTTCATAATGAGAAGAGATATCAGATGTTTAAGCGCACGCACGTAGTCAGTCGTTTCATTAGTAGATAAAGTTGCGCCAAGGAAGCTGTTGTCTCTCAAAATATCATGCAGTGCATGCAGGGATTTGTTACTTATGTAAGTATATATGTGTTATAAATACCGTGCTTGTAATTCAGTGCACTAGTTTTGTTCGCGCAAATAAATATAATAATACCACAATAGAACTGCAAGCGTTATGAAACCATTCTATCTGATATTTCTTCGATGACTAATCCTAAAATAAAGAATGCAAAATAGCGCCGTTTGCGGTTGCAGTGAGGCTATATGGGAATTAAAGATTTACAAAACTTTTTGAATCTCTCTTTTACATTTTATATATCTACAAAGATTACACAAGAAATATAAATGTAGTTGATATTATGTCCAGAATTAAATATGTTAACATGAAGTTTTAACAATGCTTTATTATAATGCTTTTACTATTATTTCAAGCATTGTAAGATTTTGATATATCGCTTTAAAGTGATTAAAGTGAGATAATAGTGATGCTATTGCCGAAATGTGAGAATTATCTCGCGAGAGACGCAAGAGAAGCGTCTTATCGCGACCAAATTTCGCATAGCTCGCGGGCTCGGTGCACACACGCGAACGCTCATCATCATGCGATACTCGGTTCGGGTAAACGTTGAACGTCGATACTCGTGCGGATCATGGCAATCGCTTTTGGTCGTTACCCCGCTTTTTGCGGCAGCAGAAATGAGGCGTCAAATGACTGAGGCCGGGGTCCCCCGTCCGCACCAGACTTCGGCCATTTGTTGCAGAGTTTCTTTCTGACGTCCAATTGAGTTTGCGGTTTAACTCGTTGAGCAGTACGGAGGCAAACGCATCTGTGTTACTCGGGGCTCCTTCGCATTTTACTTCCGCTTAAATCGATCGGCGCGCGCGAGGCAACGCAGCCGAACTTTTGTGCGCGGTAAGAAAGCGAGGATTGCTACCCTGGATGGCGTTTTTTTCCCGCGGGAACGATTACTCCTGCCTTCGTGTCTCCCTACGAGTTTTTTCGGAAAGCTTCATCAGGTTCGCGCGAAAATGTTGGGATCAGAAGACTTGAGACTTTGGTTTTTATATTTATTGTATAATGCCATTGATGAAATTTGCTCGAAATATAATCGCAAATTATAATTTGAAGTAATTAATCTAAATGTATCTATGTAGTAATGCAATTACAACACTGAAAAAAAGGTTTGGTTATAATAACCTAAGGCTTGGTGAAATAGCTTAAACTAAAGGGTTTAGTGATTATGACGAAATATTTGGTTAATGTTAACAATGTTGGTTAATGTTAGCAAATTCGGTTAACATTAACCAAATATTTCGTCATAATCACTAAACCCTTTAGTTGAAGCTATTTCACCAAGCCTTAGGTTATTATAACCAAACCTTTTTTCAGTGAAGGTATAAAATATATTACGTGCATTAATTGTAGTGAATAAATAAAACTTGAATTTATTCCGCCATGTTTGATATTTAAGCGGATGTAAGCATTGCAACTTAATTAATTGTAAGTTAATAATACTTTGACACGAGAGCAATTAATGTTATTTTCTAAATGCGTGATAGAAGGAGGAAAACACAGTATATACTAATGCCGGGAATTCATTCTTTTACCTTTGAATCACTGCAGAGTGATGCTTATTGTTTTCGTTGGAAGGTATTGAAATAATTCACGTGTCCCGCAAAGGAATTTTCTCGATGTGTGTTTTCCCGCAATCCGCTCACCGTGATCGTCGTTAACTGTTCGTTCGCATTGCCGACGTACAGAAAGTCGTACAAAACAGCAGAGCTGAACGACAGTACACAAACCGGACCTTCGTCGTTCTCGCATTTGTTTGCCCCGCCATTTCATTCAGTCTTTTGTCCTTCGCACTTTCAAGTGCTCCGCCATTCGCCCGGATTACGTTTGGCGTGACAATTAACGAAACGAAGGCTTGGGCATCGTCAAATGGGGTTACTTTACTTTCTCTCTCCCTTGGGTAACTTTTAGACATTTTTGGTAAAAAGGTTTATAATTAAATTTTGCATGATGTTCCCACCTTAAGTAACGTGATGAACATTTGCGCAATTTTAACTGCGAAACTTTACCATAAATGTTTTCACCGAAGATAGACCGAAGTTACGCGCAGAGAGAGAGAGAGAGAGAGAGAGAGAGAGAGAG
>NW_020218370.1:954427-967444 GCF_003070985.1 Temnothorax curvispinosus | reverse complement strand
CAAAAGTAGCCTCATTTAAGGATATACGTAATTAAATTAGATGCTTAAAATTACGCGAGTGGCGAGTGTTTCTTCCCATCTACGTAGCGCGCTATTTGTGCAATTTTAACCGCGAAACTTCATTATAAATCTTTTGCGTAAGACGGGCCGGAAAGTTACCCGTTGAAAGGGTCAAAGTTTTGCCTCTCCGTAATAAAAGTAAATTTGAAGAGCGAACGTTTCAAGAGCCGCTGATATAGCACGTGAGCGCGGAGTTGAGATACGAGATGCGAGAAACGACGACGTGCGACGAGGGGGAATCTGTTAGAGCTTTCTGCCAAAGCGCGGCAGAACTAGTAGGCGACTAGTCACTCCGCGAACACTCTACAAACTGCAACTCATTCGTTAATTTGCGCGCCGGAAGTTATTGCGGAGGGCCCCCGTGGGGAACTGTCAATTCTTGGGCAATGTTAGTTGCGGCGTAACGTCCCGTAACGAGAAATTCCCACATACATCACAGTTATTAATGGATCGGCGTAACCAAGAAACGCCACGCCGAAGAAAGCCCATGGCCGTCGATGCGATGCGGCGCGAATCGAGAGAGTAGTTACGCGAGACGGTGCTAACTGCCGCTCCGTTTCTCGCATGATTACACTTTTCGTCTTCGGACGGAGATGACACGGAACAAGCGGCAAAAAATGTGTGTAGTAGTCATAAACTCTTTGCACAAATGAATTATCTTCCGAGATGATGAAGAATCGCGAGGTTCTAGGAAGAAATGCGAGATGTTCCGCGCGCGGAAGTTTGAATTAAAACAACGAGAAATAAATTGACGTCGTCGGTCTCCTCTGGGTTATTTAATTATTTAGTTCCTCCGGCGTACTTCGGCCGACTGCGACGACGCTTTCGAAGCAACGGAACTAAATTACCACGATATTCCCTGCGTTGACAGAGACTTTTTGGAACCCTCGAGTAGTTAAATGTTAAAACAAATATAAATCGGTTCGGTGAGGATAAAGCGACGAACGAGAGGAAAATCGGGAACACGAGAAATCGCAGTAGAGAAAAAGAATAAAGTAAAAAGGATAACGTCGTAGTATCTGAAAATAACCGTTTTATCCAGATTCGTCTCTCAATAAATTGAATAAAAAATCCTAAATAAGACATTTTTACTTTGCGCATCTGTATATACATACATATAAATTTTGCAAAATATTTAGAGTAATTAATTAATATTTTTTACTTAAGAGAATGAGCACAGCTTTTTCTGTTTCTGTCCCTTTTGATAGAGACGCGAGTAAATGTGTAATGATGTGGCGATGGGAGTTTTCAGACGCTACAATCATATTTAAAATTGACAAATTTATCATGGTCTTGTTTCCCGCGAGCTCATCAAATTGTTTCCTCCGTATAATTTGTCGGCTGGGGAACATCGAGCGTCGGTTAACGACGAGCAATTTGCTCGTCGAGTGTTTATCGGCACGATCGTTTGAGAGGGAAACGTAATGAGGTCTGAAAGAAAACTGCCGGGACAAAAGTATTGGTTACTTCATCGTTTTCGCGGGATTTTTTTTCTTATTGTTCATCCCATCACATTTGCGGAAGAATTTATCAGGAAAATTTATTTATGTTCCACAATTTAAGGAAAAGTACATTAATATATAGGATGTATCGAAAGTTGCGTTCTTTCTGTTGATCGCGTATTCTAAAACTAAATTAAGAATTACGATTATGTATATTGATGCGTCCTAATTATTTTCATACTTATACATAATCAAAGAAATAAAAATTTCTTAATAGAAGAAATTATAGAAGTAAAAATAAACAATAAACTATTTTTTAATTAATTTTGATTAAGCTTTACAATAACAAAATTTTAATTTTGTGTGTTTACTTAAATATGAAAGTATTTACAAAAATGCATAATTAAGTTTTTAAATTAAAGTTTTAATCGATCTATATACAAAACCAATACGTTTTATCTTAATTTTTATTATCATTAAAATTTCAAATTCCATTCCTAAACGAATATTTGAGATAATTATTATCCTTGAGCTTTTTAGGTTCATTAGAAACATTAAAATATAATAGCTTTGATAATATTTATTTTAGATAGTTATTTTATTTTTCGAAATTTAGTATCATTTTGTAAAAGATACAAGAAAGTGTATGCTGTTTATTAATAATGTTCAGCAAGTATAGATGCGGCAAAATTCGAAGCGGAAGCTCGCATTAAATGTCTTGAATAAATTCTTCGACCGAGACCGAAACATGCCAGTATGCCAAAGTCGTAGCACGTGTCGGCGCTGAAAGGGTGCACATGCGGTACAGCGGGGGTGGTCCATTTAATAATCAGTAAACTAGTTACGGCCCGCATACATCCATGTACGAGCGGCCATGGCCGCATGTGCGCCCTGAATTATTTACACGGAGGATGACCGCTCGCCAAAATGGACTTAGAATTCGCAATTAAGGTGCACGGGGCCATAAGCTCGAAACACATTACCGCATTATTATTAAAATCGAGCAAAGCCGACACCACGAAACGTAAGTCCGCCTTTCGGATGCATACATCACGTGGCGGTCCCTCGATGATTTATTATGGTTATCCACAAATTACCATTTGCGACAGAGAAAACAATTTCACAATCTTTATCTTTTGAAAAGCTGATATTATCTTCGGATTAATTATGTAAGTTACACTACTATAAAGTTGACGTGAACGTAATATGTATTAGATGCTACTAAAATAATTTATTAGAAATTATTTTTACTTCTATATTTATTATCTCTAGTATTTGTTTATTCTTTAGTAAGTTAATCTTAAGATCACGATTATATTTTTGCAACCAAAAAGCACATTTTTTATTATATTTAATGTTGCGAATTTATCTTTCTTTTAATAGTATAAATAAAAGGTTAGAAACAATTATTATTTTAGATTTTATCATCTAGATAGTATATCTCTATTTTATTCATTATTAGATTGACGACCGCGCGAACGAAACAGCGATGAAAATTCAAAGTTATAGGTGCACACACGTGCCACTTGCACTTGGCGCATCGCGTGCGATTTCCAACTCGCATAAATGCGGGTGTATATTTCTGAAAACTAGCGAATTGCGGGCAGCCGTGTTTGCGCCGCAATTTCATTCGCGGCGGCCGTGGCCGGTCGCCTAGCCGCAGTAGCGGTTGCGAATAATCGAAATTCAATCAAGAGGAATTTCGATGCGCTGTCGGAAAAACGGTGGTGCAACTTTTCTAGGACTAAACGATGCGTGTGTGTTCGTCAGTAAATTATTCGCAAAAGTCAACTCAGAACTTATACTTTTCGGTTCAATGCGAGGAATTTACTAGGAGCTTGCTCTATTAATTTTTCTCGTTACCAAATTTATATTTTTATAGTTTTACAAATTAATAATTTTTAAAAAAATAATTTATTAAAGTTTATCTTTCTGATCGATCTATATACAAAAACAATATACTTTATCTTAATTTTTATTATAATTAAAATTTCAATTTCTATTTCTAGACGAATATTTGAGATAATTATTATCCTTGAGCTTTTTAGGAAGGTATATTTAATTATTAGAAACATCTATAAGTGTAATAGCTTTGATAATATTTATTTATAAGATTTTGTAATAATCTATTTATTTATTTAAGGCGGGTTAACGTGCAAAGTCATTAATGTCACTAAATTATCCAAGGAAATACATTTACCTAGTCATTATTTTAATTATTTAAGTGCGTTGTGGACTTTCAAGGTGGTCAGTAGCCTGTAATTAATCAAGCGACCGTTATCATTCGCGAATTTCCGGTGTAAACAAGCCAGAATTAATGCCGGCGCAATTAAAGAAACATACGTCAGCCTTGCCGTAATACTTCATGCGGTTACGATCGGAGCCGCGGAAATAAATTTTCACGTAATGTTCGGTGCGACCAGCCAGGTGCAAGAAGTTTCCGTTCAAACCAGTCTTGAATGTCTTTACACGTAAGCAAGAATTGTACATTGTGTAAATTGTCGTTTCGCACGTAATCTGTGCAGACAATGTACGGACTCCGCTTATGACGATTGTGCTTTTTTCTCCATTCTATTGTATGCCGAGTAAAATATTACATTTGAAGAATTTGAACTTAATTTGACGAGTTTGGGCACGAAGATATTAAACAAGTACTGAAAAAAATACAAGTACATATGTATGTATGTAACATATGTTTAAAAGTATATTAGACTTTTTCCCCAAAAATGTTTATTTGTTTTACACCTTCATTATTCCAGCTTTGTCATTTCCAGCTAAAAAATTTAAGGTTATTTTTTTATTAAAACTTATCAAAGATTATTTATCAGTTTGTTTCTATTCCTTGCTTTTAGATTTTCTTATTTATAATAATTTCTTCGATAATCATTCAAAGAATCTTATTGAACTGTTTTTGTCATGCGGTTTATATCTCCTGGCTATGTGTTTTGTGTATCCCAAATTATTTTATCTCAACAAAATATCTTTAATCTTTAATAATCGTATTAGGCTGAGTTTTTTTCAGTATTCTCTTTTCTTTTATTTAAGACATCCAGTCATAACCAAGTGCAAAATTAGTATGCATTTTCCTCCACGGAGAAAGCTAGGAAATAAGAACCAACTCGTTTGTCTTCCGCATGACCCCCATAGTTTACCGTCCGCGTAAGAAAAAGTCCGGGTAAACATCACGTAGACGTAATTTAGCATCGTGCAGTCGACGGCGCGACCCTGATTAAAACGCAAGGCGGCCAGGTAGAGCTCGCCGGCATTGGCGCGCGCGCGCGCGCACGTGCGCGCGTTCGCACGAGGGTGCCGACCGTGTGTATGCAAATTTTATAGGTTAAATGGGGCGCCCGACCGGCCACGGAAATAATTATCCCAGTTACCTTGTATTCAGTACCTTAGTCATCCTCCCCAGACTCTAGACGGCGCACCCTCTCTCGGGGCCATTGTCGCGCATGCATGCCGCCGCACCTGCACTCGCTTTCTAGACCTTCTGCAATTCTCGGGTGAATTTCGATACGAATGTTTCGCGTAATTTAATTCTATTGCAATATATTTTGACGTTTGAATTAGTGCGTCATATCATACCCGTAATTATCGTAGTATCTACTTTGGGAAGGCAGTTTGACAGTCTATATCATCATTATTTTCATTATAAAATTAGTACTTTCTTCTGCGAGTCAAAGGTATTATATTGTCATATTGTATGAATATAATGTAACGTGACGAAGAGTGTCAGATATCAAATTGCCATTATCACGATTGTAATATTCGATTCCCAAATGGATATTCTTTTATAGAGAGAAACAAAATATATACTGAACACATTATCGGGACACGAGGATACGCAAATAACTGTGTTGTAGCATGATATTTTGCGCGTCGTTCGGTCGCGGAAATGCGAGGAATGGGAAATTGTTCAAGGGCATTATCAAGGCAAGGTTGAGGCTGGAAGGTTGAGGATGCTCTCGTGGTCATATTTAATTTAGCGGGGTGGCAAACTTCCCGTGTAACGGGTTGCACGAGAATATCGTTACAAGAAAATCCCGCGGCGTGACGAACGGGAAGTCGTGCCCGGGCGTGAGACAATCATATTAGAGACTTACATCACGCGCCCGTCATGCGCGGAGTTTGCGCTCGGTGCACCCACCCCACGCCCGCGTGTGTCTACACTTCTACAACGATCGATTTACCCTCCGGCTACGTAACTCCATTCGCGTCGATTTATAGTTTCTCATACTTGAAATTGGGAATTAGCGACGCGTCATCGCGAGCGTCGCACTTCGGAGATGCGCCCGAGCGTGTAAAGTTGCAATTGCGACATAAAAATGTCTAGTGTCACTTTTGAAAAGTAAAGTATGAATATAAAAAGCTTTTAAGGTAATTTATTTTAAGTCAATATTACCCGATGATATTTTACTTATACATTCTTTCAATTGTCTAAGAAATAATCTTTTCATAATAAAGAAAGAAAGATTGTCATTTATAGCAAATTTCTAGATTTCAATGCTTCGAATTTTTATTCTTAAAAACGGTTATATTACCTGCTGCAAGTTTCTTCAGCTAATAATATTGTTTGATAGTGTCTGTATATAAATTATTTTAAATGACAGTAAATGTAGTAATATTTAAATATTCAAAAATCTGTTCTAGTTTCTAGATATTTGAGTTTCTCGTTAATTATGAATAAAAATCTGTCTCGACATTTTAAAGAAGATTAACCTTTATTACAGTCTAATCCCAAAAAGATCCGATAAATGTTACATAACATTGGTAACGGTAATTATCTGCTGTAAGTTTCTCAGTTATTAAAGTAATATTGTTTGATCATGCCTGTATAGATTATTTTAAACAACAGTAGGTAAATGTAGTAATATTATTAAATATTCAAAAAAGCAACTCGTTGATTCTAATTTTGATATTCGAGTTTCCCATTGTGAATAAAAATTTGACATTTTTAAAGAAAATATTGGTATTTTGACATTTTTGATACCTACCACAAATTACCTTTTATATAGTCCAATCCATTGTATATACGATAAAATATTGGAAAACGACTCGATAAGTCATGTCAATGTCATGTTTGCTAATGAAAAGAGTCCTCTGGCTGCTGATTTTATAACGTGCACCATTCCACCTATGTTTGTTGATAAAAAGTCACGGCGAATAATAGATCGTCATTCAACCGTTAAGTAGCGTCCGCAAATTCCGTGTCTGGCTTGACTCCTGCCCCTGATGACTTAATTCTGGCGCAGCGCTTAGGAAGTAATTAAACGTCCGATGATTATCTATTTCCTGCATCGTCTGTTTCCTCCCCTTTCTCCCCTTTCCCCTCATCTTTGCACAATGACGATGCAGCACCGCCAGTCGAACCGGAAATTACTACGGAATCGAAGCTAGTCCGCGCGCGAGCACACAGGACTACGCACAAACGTGATGCATGTATGCTTAACGCACCTCAGATCGACGGGGTGGGTGCGGAAGAGGGAAAGGAGGGTGGCAAGCGAAACCTGCACGGTAAATTAGTGTGGATGGGAGGGGTTGTAAGCCCTTTCAAGTATGGCGTGCTCGAGCTGCGCTCGCCATCAGACGCACAAACGATGCTTATCGCGCCGGGCGCGTCAGTTTGATCACAGCGTGGAACTTAGGTTCCGTGCGTTCGACAGTCGACGCTCAGCGTGTCGGAACGTTGTCGGGAAGGTGGTGACTCGAATCGCCGCCAATTTTGACGCTGCGAGAGTGGCTATCGACTGTCGCGACCGGGCCGTTCTTTGAAATTTCAATTTTTCCTCACATCACCGACCAGGCCAGAGCGCTTTTACGCGCGCGACACAAACGTAGGGTAAACGGAGTAAGACACCTATGTTTGAGAGAAGAAAGAGAGAGATACATATATATTTTAATACTGCTTTTGACAGGTTTATAATAGATAACTTCTTTGGGGCTAGAAACAATTGTTGTACATACATGAAATAAGAACAATGTTGAGATCGAAAGACGCGTTATTTCATACAATATTTAAGCACTATCTAAACTGAATCAAAGCTTGTCGATTAAAAGTGATTATTCTTATTACGGATCACTTATTTGGAAGTAAATGTAAATCCATCGTATAGAAAATCTTTGAACTTTGTAATTGTTCCGGAAAATTATAATGTTATGAGAGGGGATTTATACTACTTTCAAGATGAACGACTTATATACCGTAATCTTTGCGCCAACAAACGAAAGCGTTTCGATATTAGCTACTGAATTTCCTCAACTTCATTTACGACTTCATCCGTCGATCCCCGTTATTAAATTAATCTCCATGCATCAAGGGAGGGATCTAAGATCGAGCCGTGCAATCTATCCCGTAATCCGGAATCTCGCGAGGGGTGAAATATCCGGCGGAGTGTACACGGGATGAATTATTCAGCGCGACGTCGATATTTAAAAGTTCCTCTTCTCCGCGTGCTCTCTCGGTGTTTGGCTTTTTGGAAAAAATCGAATTGAACGTGGCGAGAATCCCGCGGCGGCCCGGTTTCCCTTTTTTTTCATCCCCGGGCAAGCTCGCAAACTTATTCCTTAACTCACGGTCGGAACGAACGGACGTGAGGGAGAATTTAAGCGGTCGATCTTTTTCGCTGTGTATCACACAATGGACGAAATCGCTGATTCAAGCGAATGGAAAAAAAGTGAAATTTGGTGTCATGATGAAAATTACATATCTTGGACCATTGTACCACGAAAGTTACTTAACGAATAGAAAAAATAATATACATTTGACTTTATCACGTATATGATGTATAGATTGACAATGTATATTCTGTATATACTATTTCTACTGTTAGATTATAGAAGAGATAAACGGAAATATACTGTTATCCAAAACTGATAACTTTTCATCGTCTAACAAAATAATTTTTTAAGAATTTCTTTTTATACTTTTAAACTAAAACGTTAGTTCTACTTTCAATTCGCCTTTCGAGAACGATGTTGATATCGCGTCATTAGGGAAATATGCGGGATCGTATATTAATTCCTCAACGTGGATGTACATGGAAAATGAAAGGGAATCGGCGAATAATCTGGCGTGCACTGCGGAGATACATCGGTGGAATTCGCCGGCCGACAAAAACTATGATACACGCTTCAGATTAAATGCACAATGCGCCAGCGCAGCCAAAGGCATGGATTTTTCCAAACGTTTGTTTTTTTTGTCGGATATAATCCAGCGTGCTTTTATGAAATGCCCCTGATGCATTTTGAGTCCATCGCACAATCGCTGAAAAAAGCGGCTGGTATGTTGCACGAGTTTCGCATTATAATTCTTGCGAATGCAGAAATGTATATTGGGAGACAGACTGGACACTTTCCGTATGATATTGCTGTGTGCGTTTGTAGACCTGTGTAATTGAAAAATAATATAATTGAAAATAATGTTAATTAAATTAAAGATTGATTTAAAAGCAATATATTTATATTTGCATATTATGATTAATAAATATTTTATTTTAATTAATAATGTTATTGTTAGTAAGAATACGTAACATTTTTATAAATCTATCGTTGTAGAAATTTTGCGGAAAGGATAAATGTTATAGTTCATAAAAATATGTTACTGCTTACCATTTTTGATAATTTTTGATAGAATGTCATGCATATGCACAGAATACCAACAGGCAAACATGATAATATATTATAAATATGAGGAAACACACTAAATATAATGCAGCATATGTGAGGAGAATACAGAAAATCCATAGCAAAAAATACTTTTGTGAATCATTTTCCAATAGATAGAAGAACAACTTAATGGATTGATACATAATTTCACAGTATTTTTACGGTTGCGTTTTTCTATTCGGTCAAGATAAATCGAGGTTACGTAATGTATCACATATCGAGAAAAACAAATGCATATAGGAACGTGAATGCCCGTGGGCATGATATTCAATCATACCAACATGTAAATTAATTCGATAATTATAATAATATGCATACTAATATTTCTTGTCTTCTTACATAACATTTTTCATATTTTTTTAAATATCTTTTTTCTATTATTTTTAATTTAGAATTTTCAAAAATAAAACATGACGCAAAAATTATATATGTATGTACATATATGTATACAAAATATATTATATACAAATTATGAAAAATTGATATGAAAACAAATTGATTTATGATTATTTGTAATTGATACGAAAAAAGTTTAGTTAGATGAAAATGTTTTCGATATAATATAGAGATAGCGCGACATCAGTTTTCCATGTAAAACCATGTTTTTGTTCCGCAAGTTCGAAACTCGTGCACGTATTTTTGTTAAAATCGCAATTTCGAATTAAGTCACGCACCGCCGGTGCGAGAAACGATGATGTCGAATTCTATGTTTACAGCATGCATATTTCGAAAGTCCAACAGTTGCGTTATCGCGAAATAGTTGGCAAGAACGAGAGAAAGAGAGAGAAAGAGAGAGAGAGAGAGAGAGAGAGAGAGAGAGGCAGAGAGAGATGAAGAGGAGTCGCTTTTTTGGGACGGAAATTGTATGCCAATCTCGCGAGACAATTACGAGTGTAGCCAGGTCAAAACGGTATCTTTGCGTGTTTCGTCGATCGATAGTCTATCAAAGCGGTTAAGCTACCACTCTTCAATCAATTTTCCATTTGCATCGACAGTGCTTTTTCCGGACAACGGCGCAGATTACCTTTTCAGGTGGTCTGCTCGATACTAATAAAGGGACGTTCGATTTGGAAATACATGCGCGACAATGATCGATAATTTGACACTCTTCAATCGTGATTAAAAAGATCGAAAGTAAATAAGCGTAGATTTGAAATTGGAATCACTATATACTATATCTTTCTACTCTTTACGAAATATAGTATTTTTTGTTAACTTTTTTTGTCGTGAAACACATACTTGTATAAAAAATACAAAAATAAATAATTAAAAATATAATACATAGTAAAATAATGATTCCTGTCAATAAAGACTAAAGAAATCTTTGACGTTATAGATTTAAACATTTATATCACGATTTTCAATATAATACTTTAACATAACATATAAATAGCACTAATGCAATACTTACATAATGTATAAAATATTTTTAAACTTTTATAATAATTCAGTTACGTTATTATGAATTTTTTAGTTTTCTTAAAGATAATATAACGCAAAAAGTGTTACTCTCAAAATAAGTTTAATGATATTACTTCTATATTTGGTTCATATATAGGTATATATTTATTTATGCCCATTTATTTTATTCGAATTATTAAGACCGATCAGCTCTGCAAAATCTGGTATTGATCGGATGTCATTAAACTTCGTTAACTTCCTGATTACTCAACTCCGCGCTCTCTTATTGCCTGCAAATCACTAATTCCTCGTCGCTCGTTCTCAATCCCCATCGGCCCTCGGCCCTACTGAAGACCCTTCGTAAGATACCCTCGCGCGCGACGAAAGACTTTCCGGAAGTCATCGGCAGGGCCGATAGTGACGGACTTAGATTAACTTAGAAGCGTAGCGCGCGCGTAGGAACTTCAAAGAGATGTACCGACGCCGCGCCGCGGTACCCGTGAAGTATTCGAAGAACGGAGATTCGGCGGAAGCAATCTGATTCCGGCGTAGTTGATGAGAAGAAGGAGGGAATTGGAGGGTACGTCGACGCGACGGCTTCGCGAGCGAAACTTTACTAAATTTGCGCGCCGCAGGAAACAGGAGGATGCCGACGACGACGGCGACGGCGATGGGGGAACAGGGCGTCTCCCGGTTGTGTCGAAAGTTCTCTGTCGCCGTCGACCCTGTCGGTGACATTGAGTAAGCGCGCGACTTTCGTATCGATTATGTGGGATTAGGACAAGCCAACGACGATAACGTTGCTTCGAGTGTTGTCGCTATTATTTCGTTGTTTTACATTGTTTCGGTGCTTTGCGTCCGCTTAATTTTCGTTCCGCGGAACGGGGAATAGTGTAGTTCTCGTTTCCGCGTGGCGAAATATGAAATTGCAACAATGTTAATCGAGATTAATACCTAAAAAATATCAAATCATTGCATATAAAAGAAATTATTTCGAAGCTTTAATTGTTTGCGCGAGTCAATCGAATATACGTGTAATATGTTTAGTCACATTTTAAACTAGTTTCATTAATAATCATGTATGCGTTAAACTAATTTTGTTTATAATTTAGTGAGAAATTAATTTATAAAAACAGGCACATAAATAATTAAATTCTGTTATTTATTAATTAATGCGTGCAGTTAAAAGTCAGTTAAAAAAGTTGTTGCATTCTTTCAAATCTAACAAATCCGCCTTATAAATATAACGTTACAAGTTTCCGAGCTGAATTGACGCTGAATCCATCGGTCGCAACTTCCTGCGAGGCCTTTCCTGGGGTGGCAATTTGGGTGGGTATATGGAGGGAGAACCGAAAAAGGGTTCTTGTTTTCGGTAACTCCGGGCATTAGCCGTATTACTGTAACGATGTTGCTTTCCGTTTAACCGGTTGCCTTCATTATTGCCCTATCGAAGTGGCGAAGGGCAGGGAACGCGGCTCGTTTCCGATCAGATGTGGGCAATTAAAGACCAATCGTTTCCCGTTACGAGATCGCCCCCGCTAATTCTCGTCCTCGCGCCACGCACTAGCCTGGTAATGCAGTTGAGCGCCGTTACCGCTCCTGGAATGCGTAACGCGTTTCGATTTTTAATCGATCTTCGCTCACAGCCCTACACGCCGCTTGGCGCACGGCCCATCGATCGTGATCGCCGGTACGCGCTGCGTTTAATCCAGGAACCACGCAGTGCATCTCTGACTCGATATGTTCGTGATCGTAAACGTAGTTAGTGCGGATTCAAATGCATCAGCTCCAAAACGGATATTTCTTGATCGTGATGTTTCTCGAAAAATATCGTAAAGTTATTATACAGTAAAATTAGTCTCTTCTTCTGTTTTTTCTCGAGATATTCTCTGTAATCGTGGAATATATACGGAAATTCTTGCAATCAGTAGAATATGAGATATTCTTCATGATGTATTGCTTTCATGAGTTAAGCGCGTTGATTTAAACTTTAAACATTTAATTTTTGCGAGCATAAACCGAGTTTATTATATCCGCCACATACGTATCATACGAGAAATGCGGAGAGATTCCGCGGAAGAAACGTGAGAAAGTCCTCGACTCGATACAGCCGCGGCCAACCGCCCGTTTCTGGGTGCATTATGTAACCAAGAAAGAGAGACCCCCTGAAAGTTTTATCGAGCGTGCGCGATTTCCCAAGCTGCACCGTTGAAATGCATGCTCGTTGTATTCCGCGGAGAAAGAATCGCGATCTTGTATATCGTGTGCACCAGCTAGAGCTAGACACTCAATAAATTTCCGCTTTCTCTGATCCCGGAATTAGTTGTTGAAGAAGCGACATTTGCGGAACACTTAATTCACTATCTCGCCGCTCGTTTTTAGAATGCGAATGGCATATCATCGGTTTAAATCTACTGCGTTCCTCAATAAAATAATTGTGTTTATC
>NW_020218370.1:952772-954417 GCF_003070985.1 Temnothorax curvispinosus | reverse complement strand
CTCGACGACTTCTCTCTGCTTGATAAGGATCTGCGATTCCGAGTCTTGTGTTATATCGAAGTGACCGTCACGGGGCGGTACGTATCATCCTCTACAGCTACGCCACGTCACGTCGGGTGAGGGTGTTTTCGCTACGTTAATTATGCGTCGGCGTAATTAAATAGGAGGTAATTGAGGGACGCGGAAGGCATTATTGAAGTTTCTGATGGCGGCGGGGTGGCTAGAACTCGTTGTTTGCGCGCTGGTGTTTGTAAGTGGCTGCGTGCGTACGTGAAACGACCATGTGCAGCACCGACCCTTGCCGCAGGGGGTGCAGCAGGAAATCTTCGGCCCCCTTTAAAAAAAGAAAAATTTAAATTTAAATTTAAATAAAACATAAACTTAGACTGAAAAGTTTAAGAACTTACTACAGCATTTAAAGCAATCGTATATTATTTATGTTGTAAGTTGTAACCTGATTAATTTTGGGATTGTTTTGCAACATAAGTCCGCGAATCTTACACTAAGAATAGATATTTAAGTGAAAAGAAAAAGTAGACTTTACTTTTATCTTATAAATTTACTATTCATATATGTATAATGTATATATATCTGGATTTTAAATTACAAAGATTATATCGCGTAATCATCTTATTTTTTTTTATATTTTTATTTTTATAATAGACTAAATTTTCATATTTAATTTTAATATTTAATAGACTCTCGATATTAGTAATAGATCTGGCCTATATAGGCCAGAATGTAGGCTACGAAAAATTTTATTATGTTGTTATGTAAGATAATGTAAATTTTCCCGCCTTATCATGCAAAGTGCTTGCTCCTCTTTGGGCGATGTTAGGGTTAATCTGGAGTTCACAAAGAGACCAACTTTGATTAAGGGTTCCTCGAGCGCGCGGGGGCGGCCCTGCGCTCACATACTGACGATGAGGGATGGTGACTGGAGAATGCTGACGCTGATACGCGCGCGGTCAGTCTCGCTCGCTCGCGGAAGAGGGTTGGTTGGCTGGTCGGTGGTCGGTCGGTCGGCTCATGCATATGCTAATCATATTCGGAGGCGCGCTGGCTTCCAGGCGGAGATGAGCACCGGCCAATTCCGCCGCGCCATCGACTACTCTATCCCAGGCTCTCTGTACATGGCGCAGAGCAGCGTGAATCGTCCATTCAACCACCCTTTTTCACCCGTCCTAGCTAACTCGCGAGCGCCGACGATTGCGTGGATTAAATTAAATGGACCACCGCGAATCGTTCCGGATAATAGCGAATAGATCGCTGAAGAACGTTTTCGACTCCTGGTGCCTGTGCTCGCCCTTGCCCTGTTACCTTCCACTTCCTCTAACTAACGCAGTTGCCAACGTTTTCGTCCAAGATTAACTTGGCAAATTTTGTATTATAATGTGGATTTTCGAAAGATAATTGTGAAACGTCGCGAATTGTTACGTATTATAATGTGTATTATTTTTTTTAAGAAAAAAATATATTTATGTTCCAGAAACAAACAAATCTGTTTCGAAAATATTTAAATAAAATTTTAAATTGCGATAATCTATATTCGTATCTTATATTTAATGCTGAATGTGATTGCTTTATTTTCTCTTCTGATATCTATATATATATATATATATATATATATATATATATATATATA